>NW_026576327.1:0-119252 GCF_028641065.1 Leucoraja erinaceus
AACACACTGCCAGGACAGGTGGCGGAGACAGATGTGACAGTAGCGTTTATGTGGCGTTAAGATAGGCACACTGAAGTGCAAGGAATGGAGGAATATGGATCACGTATAGGCAGATAGGATTAAAAAGGAAATGCAAAAGCCGGTAAACACACGAAAATACACAGACGTAGTTTACGAGAATGATCCCGGGGAAGATTGTTAACGTTCGATGAGCGTTTAACGACGTCAGAGCCTGTTCTCGCTGGAGTTTAGAAAGATAAAGGGGGACCTAGATGAGGCTCGGGTAGAGTAGATGTGGAGAAAAGATTTCCATTCGTGGGAGAGTCTAGGACCAGAGGCCATAGCCTCAGAATAAAATGACGTACCTTTAGAAAGGAGATGAAGAGGAATGTATTTAATCAGAGGGTGGTGAATCACTGGAATTAATTATCACTGAAGCCTTTGGGGCCATAAATTGATACATTTAAGGCCGTCGACCATAATCACCCAACTTTATTTAGTTTTTATTTAGATTAGTTTAGTGATACAACTTGGAAACAGGCCCTTCTACTCAATGAGTCCAAGCCAACCAGCAATCCCTACCCTGCATACTGGGAATGCTGGGAATTTTACCCACGTCAATTAACCTACAAACCCGCACTTCGTTGGACTGTGGGAGGAAACCCACGGAGTCACAGGGTGAACGTGCACACTCCGTACAGACAGCACCCATACTCAGGATCAACCCCGATTCTCTGGCGCTGTAAGGCAGCAACATCACTGCGGCACCACTGTTTTGCCCCCAGCCGAGGATATTGTAAAGTGTATAGTGGAGTCAATGGTGGGAAGTATGGTCTGTGTGAAAGACTGGACTTCATCCACAACTCTGCAATTTTTCGTAGCTTCGTGTCGTAAATGGGTATATATAACACTGAACGCATTTTTCATATTTCTTCTTACAGAGACTTGTGGCTTGACTAAAGGTGAGTGGCTCTACTTAAATAACCGTCATTATTTTAAGACTGTGTCAGTTATAACTTAATACTCACAGAGCCATATATAGCGTGCAATACACTTCAGCCAAACTTGCCCACGCCAACCAACATGCCACATCTACACTATAACATCTGCCCGTTCTTGGCCCATATCCCTCTAAAGCTTTCCTATTCACTTAACTGTCCAAACGTTTCTTAAACGTTGTGATAGCGCCTGCCAGAAATACCCCCCCCCCCCCCCCGGCAGCATGTTTCATACACCGCCAGCCACTGTGTAGAAAAACATTTTATCTCGGGTTCCAATTAAACCTTTCTCCAGCTCACCCCCCTCACCTTACACATATGGCCTCTGGTTCTCGATGCTGCATACACTGGGCAAGAGTGTGCATCTACTTGATCTCTTCATTGCATGATTTTCTACATCTCTACAAGATAACCCCTCACCCTCCTACGCTACAAGGATTAAAGTCCTAGCCTGACAACCTTTCCCTGTAGCTCAGGCCCTCGAGTCTTGGCAACATGCATGTAAATATTCTTGGCATCCTTTCCGGCTTAATAACATCTTCCCATAAATACGGTGACCACAACACAAAACCCAAAATGTGGTCTTACTGATGTCTACCACAGCTGCTATATTACCTATGTCCCCTGGGTCTTGATTCCCCCTATCGTAGGGGCAAAAGATTGTACATTTACCCAATATATTCCCCTCGTGATTTTATGCAATATCAGATTACATCATCCTCCTGCGATCCTAAGAATATTTTCTTAGCCTGCTCAAACTCTCCATATAGCTCAGACCCCCGAGTCCTGGCAAATCTTCTCTGCGCAATAGCCCACACATCAACATATTTCCAATAACATGGTGAAAACTATAGTCCAAATGCGACTTCAACGAAGTCTTCCTGTAACATACGTTCCACATTTCTATACTCAATACTCTGACTAATGAAGGTAATGTACAAAGTCAGCCTCAGATGACGGCTACGGGAATGCATCTGCCCCGTCCAGCCGGGCCAGAGATACAGAGCCGCGGCCGCAGGGAGGAAAACTGACCAGTCAATCCGCCGCAGAAATCCCGAACAGATCGAGATCAGCAGCCGCACTCGGCGGCAGCGTCACATTTTCGAAGCATATTTCCGGGAGGGATTTCGAGTATGCTCTCGTAACTAGATGAGCCGAACTGGGGGTAGCGACAGCGGCCGGGCCTCTGGCAATAGTAATAGGGGACTATATAGTCAGGGGGTCGGATAGGCGATTCTGTGGACGCAGCCAGGAGACCCGGATGGTAGTTTGCCTCTCTAGTACCATGGCCTGGGATGTTTTTCAACGTGTCCAATATATCCTGGAATGGGAGGGAGAGGAGCCTGAGGTCGTGGTACATATAGGTAACAATGACATAGGTAGAAACACAGTAGAAGTCCTGAAAGGAGAATTTAGGGAGGTAGGAAGAGAGTTAAGGAGAAGAACGGCAAAGGTAATAATCTCAGGATTACGGCCTGTGACACGCTGAAGTGAGAGTAGGAATGGAGCGAGGTGGAGGATAAATGCGTGGCTGAGGGACTGGTGCAGAGGGCATGGATTCAAGTTTATGGATCATTGTGGAAGTTGTGACCTGTACAAAAAGGACGGATTGCACTTGAATCCGAAGGGAACCAATTTCCTGGCGGGGAGATTTGCAGAGGCTACTAGGGAGACGTTAAACTAGAACGGTTGGGGAGAGGGACTGAAATAGATAAAGCTAGTAGACAGTGTGTGAGGCAGGAGGCAGAGAAGGGTAGCACTCTGACCCAACATGTAGGGGAGAAAGAAGTAAAATATAATAAAGAGAGAATAAGAGGGGGTTGGGTTTCTTAAATGTGTATATTTTAATGCTCGGAGCATTGTAAGAAATGTGGATGAGCTTAGAGCCTGGATTGACAGCTGGCAGTATGATTTTGTGGCGATCAGTGAAACATGGTTGCAGGAGGGCTGTGATTGGAAACTAAATATTCCAGGATTTCGTTGCTTCAGCTGTGATAGAATTTGAGGGGCAAGAGGTGGAGGTGTTGCAATGCTTGTCAGGGAAGATATTACAGTGGTGCTTTGGTAGGATAGTTTAGAGGGCTCGTCTATGGAGGCTATTTGGATGGAACTGAGAAATAGGAAAGGTGTGGCAACACTTGTAGGACATTTAAAGGTGACATTTTAACAGTACATAATCTTTACTTCCCTGTTGGGTTGAAAGGAAAGAGTGATAATTGGAAAGAGCCATGGTTTTCAAGGGGAATTGGACATTTGATTCGGAAAAAGAGGGAGATCTACAATAAATATAGGCAGCATTGAGTAAATGAGGTGCTTGAGGAGTGTAGAGAATGTAAAAAGAATCTTAAGAAATAAATTAGAAAAGCTAAAACAAGATATGAGGTTGCTTTGGCAAGTAAGGTGAAAGTAAATCCAATGGGTTTCTACAGTTATATTAATAGCAAAAGGATAACGAGGGATAAAATTGGTCCATTAAATAGTCAGAGTGTACAGCTATCTGCAGAGCCAAAAGAGATGGGGGAGATATTGAACAATTTCCTTTCTTCGGTATTCACCAAGGAGAAGGATATGGATTATGTGAGGTAAGGGAAACAAGTAGAGTAGCTATGGGAACTATGAGGATCAAAGAAGAGGAAGTACTGACACTTTTGAAAAATATAAAGGCGGATAAGTATCCAGGTCCGGACAGGATATTCCCTAGCATATTTGAGGGAAGTTAGTGTAGAAATAGCCGGGGCTTTGACATAAATATTTCAAATTACATTAGATACGGGAATAGTGCCGGACGATTAGCGTACTACGCATGTTGTTCCATTGTTTAAAAAGGGTTCTAAGAGTAAACCTAGCAATTATAGACCTGTTAGTTTGACGTGAATGGTGGACAAATTAATGGAAATTATGCTTAGAGATAATATATATAATCACCTGGATAAACAGGGTCTGATTAGGAACAGTCAACATGGATTTGTGCCTGGAAGGTCATGTTTGTCTAATCTTCTTGAATGTTTTGAATAGGTTACTAGGAAAATTGATGAGTGTAAAACGGTGGATGTGTCTATAAGGACTTCAGTAAGGCCCTTGACAAGGTTCCACATGGAAGGTTGGTTAAGAAGGTTCAATTGTTGGGTATAAATGCAGGAGTAGCAAGATGGATTCAACAGTGGATGAATGGGAGATATCAGAGAGTAATGGTGGATGGCTGTTTGTCAGGTTGGACGCCGGTGTCTAGTGGGGTGCCTCAGGGATCTGTGTTGGGTCCACTGTTGTTTGTCATGTACATCAATGATCTGAATGATGGTGTGGTAAATTGGATTAGTAAGTATGCAGATGATACTAAGATAGGTGGTGTTGTGGATAACGAAGTAGATTTTCAAAGTCTACAGAGAGATTTAGGCCATTTGGAAGAGTGGACTGAAAGATGGCAGATGGAGTTTAATGCTAATAAGTGTGAGGTGTTATATCCTGGTAGGACAAACCAAAATAGGACGTACATGGTAAATGGGAGCGAATTGAGGAATGCAGTAGAACAGAGGGATCTGGGAGTAACTGTGCATAGTTCCCTGAAGGCGGAATCTCATGTAGACAGAGTGGTAAAGGAAGCTTTTGGTATGCTGGCCTTTATAAATTGATTATAGAAGTTGGCATGTAATGTTAAAATTGTACAAGGCATTGGTGAGGCCAATTCTGGAATATGGTTTACAATTCTGGTCTATTATTTTACAATTATAGGCAGGATGTCAACACAATAGAGAGAGTACAGAGGAGATTTACTAGAATGTTGCCTGGGTTTCAGCAACTAAATTACAGAGAAAGGTTGAACAAGATAGGTCTTTATTCTTTGGAGCGCAGAAGTTTAAGGGGGGACGATAGAGGTCTTTAAAGTTATGAGAGGGATAGGCAGAGTTGACGTCGATAAGCTTTTTTCCATTGTGAGTAGGGAAGATTCAAACAAGAGGACATGATTTGAGAATTAAGGGACGGAGGTTTAGGGGTTACATGAGGGGGAACTTCTTTACTCGGAGAGTGGTAGCTGTGTGGAATGAGCTTCTAGTGGAAGTGGTGGAGGCAGGTTAGATTTTATAATTTAAAAATAAATTGTATAGGTATATGGACGGGGAAGGAATGGATGGTTATGGTCTGAGTGCATGTAGATGGGACTAGGTGAGAGTAAGTGTTCGCCACGGACTGGAAGGGCCGAAATGGCCTGTTTCCCTGCTGTAATTGTAGTATGGGTATATGGTTATATAAAGTAGGTGCCAGAGCCACCAGTTGCTGGAAGATCAGTGGCGGTAATGTATATTTGTTTTCCCACTTTCAGGGAATTATGGACTTGGACCATAAGATCCCTTTGTACATCGATGACGTTAAGGGTCGTGCCATTAACTATAGATTGTCCCCTTGCATACGACCTCCCAAAGTACAACATCTCGCACGTGTTCAAAATAAAGTCCGACCGCCATTTATCTGCCCATTTATGTAGCTGATCTTTCTCCCATTGACACTCCCACTTTGACAGCTTTCCTCACATTCCGCAACCCCAGCGTTTGGTAATTCATAATTATCTGTTATGTTAAAGTGCCTATACTACTTCAGCAAGTAAGAATTTATTGTAATAAACGTAATTCTTAACTCTACGTATTCTTTACCACATCTTTATATTCCTTTAACAGAAGCTAAAATTCAGACAATGCAAACTGCGAAACTGACTTATCTGATCCTGATTTGCAAGAGTATTCTCTATGGAATAATTATTTCTGTATTAGCTTGCAAAGCCAAGGTAAGTCTTTCGGGCGAAGAAAATGCAGATACTATATATATCCAAGATATATCTTGTTGAGTATAGAAGTTGTGAGAGCATGCTGCAGTTATATGAGATGTCGAAGAGGCCACGGTTAGAGTATTGTGTTCCACTTTGGTCACTATTACAGGAAATATGTTGTCAAACTTGAAAACTTCACAGACGATTCACCACGATGTTGCCAGGACTCGCGGGACTGGGCTATAGGGAGAGAGTGAGCAGGCTACGGCTTTATTCCTTGGAGCGCAGGAGAGCGAGAGGTGATCTTATAGGGGTTCACACAATCATGAGAGGAATATATCGGGTGGTCTTTTGCCCAGAGCATGGGAAACGAGAACCAGAGGATAGAGGTTAAGGAGAAAGGGAAATATTTAATGAGAACCTGAGGGGTAACCTTGTCACACAAAGGATGGTGGGTGTATGGAATGAGCTGCCACAGGAGATGTTTGAGGCACGTACTATCGCACCGTTTAAGAAACATATAGACAGGTGCATGGATAAGGTAGACAATAGACAATAGACATTAGGCGCAGGAGTGGCCATTTAGCCCTTCGAGCCAGCACCGCTATTCAACGTGATCATGCCTGATCGTCCCTAATCAGTATCCTGTTCCTCCTGCCTTCTACGCATATCCCCTGACTTCGCTATCGTTATGACCCCTATCTAGCTCTCTCTTTAAAGCATCCAGAGAACCTGCCTCCACCGCCTTCTGATGCAGAGAATTCCACAGACTCACCACTCTCTGTGAGAAAAAGTGTTTCATCATCTCCGTTCTAAGTGGCTTACTCCTTATTCTTAAACTGTGGTCCCTGGGTCTGGACTCCCCCCAACATCGGGAACATGTTTCCGGCCTCCAGCGTGTCCAAGCCCTTAACAATCGTATATATTTCATTGAGATCCCCTCATCCTTCTAAACTCCAGAGTCTACAAGCCCAGCTGCTCCATTCTCTCAGAATATGGCAATCCCGCCATACCGGGTATTAACCTTGTAAACCTACGCTGCACTCACTCAATAGCAAGAATGTCCTTCCTCAAATTAGGGGACCAACACTGCACACAATACTCCAGGTGTGGTCTCACTAGGATTCTGTACTACTGCAGAAGGAACTATGTGTTCCTATATTCGATTCCTCTTGTTATAAAGGCCAACATGTCATTCGCATTCTTCACTGCCTGCAGTACCTGCATGATTACTTTCATAGACTGATGTACAAGAACCCCAGATCCCGTTGTACTTCCCCTTTTCCCTACGTGGCGCCATTTAGATAGTGATCTGCCTTCCCATTTATGCTACCAAAGTGGATAACCGCACATTTATCCACATTTAACGGCATGTGTCGTGCATCTGCCCACTCCCCCAACCTGTCCAATTCATTCTGCATTCTCATAGCATCCTCCTCACAGTTCAGACTGCCACCCAGCCTTGTATCGTCTGCAAATTTGCTCATGTTACTTTGAATCCCTTCGTCCAAACCATGGATGCATATTGTAAATAGCTGCGGTCCCAGCACCGAGCCTTGCGGTACCCCACTAGTCACTGCCTGCCATTCTGAAAGGGACCCGTTAATCCCGACTTTGTTTCCTGTCTGCCAACCACTTCCCTATCCAGGTCAGCACTCCACACCCCCAATAACATGTGCCCTAATTTTGCCCACTAATCTTCTATATGGGACCTTATCAAATGCTTTCTGAAAGTCCAGGTACACTACATCCACTGGCTCTCAATAGTCAATAGTCAATAGTCTATTTAATTGTCATTTGGACCCCTGGAGGTCCAAATGAAATGCCGTTTCTGCAGCCATACATTACACACAAATAGACCCCAGACACAACATAATTACATTTTACATAAACATCCATCACATAGCTGTGATGGAAGGCCAAATAAACTTATCTCTCCACTGCACTCTCTCCCCCCCCGATGTCAGAGTCAAAGTCAAAGCCCCCGGCTGGCGATGGCGATTGTCCCGCGGCCATCAAAGCCACGCCGGGTGGTGCGAGGTCGCACACCGGGTCTTGGTGTTAAAGACCCCGGTGTGCGCTCGCAGAGTCCCGCGGCCGTTCCAAGCCGCGCGGGGCAGTGGTGCTAGGCCCCGCTCCAGGAGCTCTTCGACCCCACAACTCGGGCGGGAGAAGTCGCCGTGTCCATTTAACTAGTTACATCTTCAAAAAATTCCAGAAGATTATTCAAGCATGATTTCCCCTTCGTAAATCCATGCTGACATGGACTGATCCTGTTACCGTTATCCAAATGTGCGGCTATTTCATCTTTTATAATTGACTCCAGCATCTTCCCCACCACCGATGCCAGGCTAACTAGTATATAATTTCCCGTTTTCTCTCTCTCGCCTTTCTTAAAACGTGGGATAACATTAGCTACCATCCAATCCACAGGAACTGACCCTGGGTCTATAGAACATTGGAAATTTATCACCAATGCATCCACGATTTCTGGAGCCACTTCCTTAAGTACCCCGGGATGCAGACCATCAGGCCCTGGGGATTTATCAGCCTTCAGTCCCATTCACCCCTTGCAACACCATTTCCTGCCTAATGTGGATTTTCTTCAGTTCCTGTCACCCCAGATCCCGTGACCACTACTATATCAGGAAGATTGTGTGTGGCCTCCTTAGTGACGACAGATCCAAAGTACCTGTTCAACCCTTCTGCCAGTTCCTTGTTCCCAATAATAAATTGAAATGTTTCGGTCTTCAAGGTTCCAACTTTGGTCTTAACTATTGTTTCCTCTTCACATACCTAAAGAAGCTTTTACTATCCTGCTTTATATTCTTGGCTGACTTCACTTCGTACCTCATCTTTTCTCCTCGTATTGTCTTTTTGGTTATCTTCTCTTGTTTACACCAATCCTCTTGCTTCCCGCTCATCTTTGCTACCATGTATTTCTTCGCTTTAATTTTGATACTGTCCCTCACGTCCCTTGTCAGCCACGGTCGACCCTTTCTCCCCTTGGAATCTTTCTTCTTCCTTGCAATGAACTGATCCTGCACCTTCTGTATTATTCCTAGAAATACCTGCCATTGTTGTTCCACTGTCATCTGGCTTGTGTATCGATCCAGTCAACTTTGGTCAGCTCCTCCCTCATGGCCCCATAGTCCCCTTTATTCAACTGCAACACTGACACCTCCGATCTACCCTTCTCCCTCTACAATTGTAGACTAAACCTGGCCATGTTCTCGTCACTCACTCCTAATGGCTCATTAACCTCGAGGCCCTTTATCAAATCCGGTTCATTACATATAACACTAAATCCAGAATTGCCTTCACCCTGGTTGGCACCAATACAAGCTGTTCTAAGAATCCATCACGTAGGCACTCTACAAAGTCCCTTTCTTGGGGTCCAGTACCAACCTGTTTTTTTCCCAGTCTACCTGCATGTTGAAATCTCCCATAACAACCAAAGCATTACTTTTGCTACGTACCAATTTTAACTCCTGATTCAACTTGCGCCCTATGTCCAGGCTTCTGTTTGGGGGCTGGAGATTAGTCCCATTAGGGTATTTTTACCCTTATAATTCCTTAGTTCTATCCATACTGATTCCACATCTCCTGTTCAATGTCACCCCTTGCAAGGGACTGAAATGCATTCCTCTCCAACAGGGCGACCCTACCCTCCTCCGCCCACCTGTCTGTCTTTTCGATAGGAGGTATAACCATTAAATGTTCAGTTCCCAGCCCTGGCCCTCTAGCAGCCATGTCTCGGTAATTCCCTCAACATCATACTTGCCAGTTTCTAACTGAGCTTCAAGCTCGTCCACTTTATTCCTTATACTTAGCGAATTCATAATCAGTACTTTGACCTCAGTATTCGCTTCCCCCTCGCAATTGGCCCTGACCTTACTCTGTTGTGCCGTGACTAGTGGGGTACCACAAGGCTCAGTGCTGGGACCCCAGCTATTTACAATATATATTAATGATCTGGATGAGGGAATTGAAGGCAATATCTCCAAGTTTGCGGATGACACTAAGCTGGGGGGCAGTGTTAGCTGTGAGGAGGATGCCAGGAGACTGCAAGGTGACTTGGATAGGCTGTGTGAGTGGGCAAATCTTTGGCAGATGCAATATAATGTGGATAAATGTGAGGTTATCCATTTTGGTGGCAAAAACAGGAAAGCAGACTATTATCTAAATGGTGGACGATTAGGAAAAGGGTATATGCAGCGAGACATGGGTGTCATGGTACACCAGTCATTGAAAGTAGGCATGCATGTGCAACAGGCAGTGAAGAAAGCGAATGGTATGTTGGCTTTCATTGCAAAGGGATTTGAGTATAGGAGCAGGGAGGTTCTACTGCAGTTGTACAGGGTCTTGGTGAGACCACACCTGGAGTATTGCGTACAGTTTTGGTCTCCAAATCTGAGGAAGGACATTATTACGATAGAGGGAGTGCAGAGAAGGTTCACCAGACTGATTCCTGGGATGTCAGGACTGTCTTATGAAGAAAGACTGGAGAGACTTGGTTTATACTCTCTAGAATTTAGGAGATTGAGAGGGGATCTTATAGAAACTTACAAAATTCTTAAGGGGTTGGACAGGCTAGATGCAGGAAGATTGTTTCCGATGTTGGGAAAGTCCAGGACAAGGGGTCACAGCTTAAGGATAAGGGGGAAATCCTTTAAAACCGAGATGAGAACAACTTTTTTCACACAGAGAGTGGTGAATCTCTGGAACTCTCTGCCACAGAGTGTAGTTGAGGCCAGTTGATTGGCTATATTTAAGAGGGAGTTAGATGTGGCCCTTGTGGCTAAAGGGATCAGAGGGTATGGCGAGAAGGCAGGTACGGGATACTGAGTTGGATATTGAATGGCGGTGCAGGCTCGAAGGGCCGAATGGCCTACTTCTGCACCTAATATCTACGTCTATGTCTATGTTGTCCATTCTCAACCTTTCCTTTCCATTAATTCGACAATCTTTTGTGATGTTACCTTAGCCACTTCCCCTTCAACTCCGTCTTTATACTCCCAATGTGTCAACCCCCCCCCCCCCCCCCCCCCCCACACACACACACACACACGTGTAGCTCTAGAACGCCAGAATATCGGTCCCACTCATGTTAAGGTGTAACCCATCCCTTTTGAACAGGTCACCCCTATCCCAGAAGATATCCCAGTGGTCTATAAATCTAAATCCTTGCTTCCTGCCCCAGCTCCTCAGCCACACTTTCAGATTCCCTATCTCCCTGTTCCTGTCCTCATTAGCACGTGGAACTGGAAGCAATCCAGAGATAACCACCCTGGAAGTCCGGGATTTTATACTTCTTCCCAACTCTCATGTTGAAGAACCTCCTTCCTCTTCTTCCCGATGTCGTTTGTGCCGACGTTCACAACTACTGTAGGCTGTTCAACTTCTCTCTTGAGGACGTTCAGAACTCGGCTCGTGACATCTTGAACCCTAGCACCAGGGAGGCAACAGACCATCCTCGCATCTCGTCTGCCGCCACAGAATCTCCTGTCCCTTCCTCGGATGACAATGGCGTCACCCACATCCAGGGCTCTGCCGACGTCGGTCTCGCCGGTCGAGTCCCATCTCCAGGATTGGAGCCGTACCTGCTTTCATTCGGTACAGCCACCCGAGTCTTCTGCACTCAACGATGTCCACCCTTTCTCTCCGTCACACACCTTGGTTCTTCCCGTAACCTCGACGTGACTACCTGACTGTAGGTCCTGTCCAGGAAACTCTCGTTTTCCCGGATGGCCCTGAGGTCATCCAGCTGCTTCCCCAGTGCCCCAACACGGTCCTTTAGGAGCTGATGCTGGACACACTTGCCACAGTTGTAGCAGCGAGAGGCTCCATCCGTGTCCCTGACTTAGAAGGATATGGTACACACGCCGGCAGTTGGGACGTGTAGATTGGGCATGTTGGCGGCATGGGCCTGTTTCCATGCTGTATGACTCTATGGCACAATATCCACATATCAGGGTAATTGCAGCTTTTTTTCATTGAGCCTGGAATCATTGAGTCGTAGAGTCCTACAACACGGAAACACGCACATTGTCTCAACATGCCTATACCGACCAAGATGCACCACCTACACTAGTCCCACCTGCCCGGGTTTGGCCCATATCCCTCTCAACCTATCTTATCCATATACCTGTCCAAAAAACATTGTGATAGTAACTGCTTTAACTACCTCCTCCAGCAGCTCTGTCCATATACGCACCTCCATCTGCGTGAAAAAGTTGCCCCCCATGTTCATTAATCCTTTCCCTCACCCCCGCACTTTAAAGTATTTCCTTTGGTTCCCGACTCCCCAGCCCTGGATAAAATATTTCAACCTATTTATTCTCCTCATGATTTTATACAACTCCATACGATCAAACCTCATCCTCCTCCGCTGGATGGAATGAAGCCCTAGCCTGCGCAACCTCTCCCTGGAGCTCAGGAATTCGAGTCTTGCCAATGTCCTTGTAAATCGTCCCTGTACTCATTTCAATTTTAAACAAAGGGACACAAATTGCTGCAGTAACTGAGCGGGTCAGGCAGCATCTCTCGAGAACATGGATAGGGGTGAGATCGATCTATACCCAAAGCATCACGTATCGGTAATGTACAGAAACAGATACATGGACAAAACATGTTTAGATGGGTATTCCGTTTTGTTGTCGCGTGTACCGAGGATAACGTGATTAACGTTTAGTGCAAATAATAAACATTGACGCCCAATAAAGTAAGATTAAAGATAGTTCAACGATTTTAAATGAGGTAGGCGGAAGATCAGGACGGATCTCTAGTTGGTGAGAGTGCGGTTTAGTTGCCTGACATTAGCGGGGATGAAACTGTCCCGCAATCGTGAGGTGTGCGTTTTCAAACTTCTGTATTTGGTCCCAGATGAGAGGGCGGAGAAGAGGGAGTCACCGGGGAGAGAATGCTCCTTGATTATGCTGGTGGCCTTGTCGGGACAGGGTGGTGTGGATGGATTAAATGTTTCGATTGCATGGTTGTCTGTCCTCACCTCTTTGTGATTGCGTGTGGTCTTGAATGGAAATGTCCCCAAAACATGTTGCGATGCATCCCTACAAAATGGTTTCTAAGGTACATTTGTAGAACTTGGTGAGGATTGTTGGGGACATGGCAATATCAAATATTCAGAGTAAGTAAAGGCATTTGGTGTGCTTATCTGGGATATGGGCCAAACACGGGCAGGTGGGACGGGTGCGGATGCAGATGGGGCACCTTGATTGGGACGGGCAGGTAGAGTCAAATAGCAAGTTTCGGTGCTGTATTGACTGAGACCCTCTATGCCGCTTCCCTCTCTGCTTCTCTCCCACTCGCTCTCTCTTTCCACACCACCGCCCTCTTCCTCCCTTTCTTCCTCTCTTCCGTTTTCTTCATGTCAGGACCCTGCTGCATACTCAAATATTAATATTGTATCTTTCCTATTTCAGACATCTTACAACAAGAGGTTTGATTGAGGGGCCAAGGTGAGTCAACAACAATGGTACAACAGTAAGACATGTATCACATATGTTATAAATTAGGTTAGTTAACATTGAACAACACATCACATGAATGGGCTATTCAGCCCGCACTATATGTGCGAGAAACAATGCCAAATTAAACTGATCACCTCTGCCTGCATGTCATCCATATCCCTCCATGCAATGCATATCCAGATGCCTATCTGAACTTCTGTTAAACGTCACTATCGTACCTGCCTCCACTACCGCCCCGGGAGCACGTTGCAGGCCGCCACCACCTCTTGCGTCAACAATACTTGCTCTGCCAGTCGAATTTTAAAAAAATCCCTCTCATTTTAAATCTATGGTATCTCATAATGTTATACATGTCTCCCCTCAGTCTCTGGCATTCCAGAGAAAGCAATCCAAGTATATCTAACCTCTCCTTGTGGTTTAAACCCTCTAATACAGGCAGCATTCTGATAAACCTCCCCTGCTCCACCACCCTCCCCCGCCCCCATCCTCTCCCTGTAGCTAAAAGCCTCTAATCCAGTTATTATTCTCATAAACCTCCATTGAAATATATTCGACCTCTCACTGTAGCTGAAACCATCTAATTCAGGCAATGTTCTGGTGAAACTCCTCTGCACCCTTTCGATAACACCCACATCCTTCCTGTACTGGGCGTCCTGAACTGCAAACAATATTCCTGACATCCTGACTCATATACAATGCCCCGGCTGCTGAAGGCAAGCACACCGTATGATTTATTTGCCACTCGATCCACTTGTGTTGGCTTTTTCAGGGAGCTGTGGACTTGGATACAAAATCCCTCCGTACATCGATGTCTTCAGGGGTATTGCCATTAACTGTAGACGTTCTCCTTACATTCAGCCTTCCAACGTGCAACATGGGGCAGGGATTTAGATTCTTAGATCACTGGGATCTGTTTTGGGGTAATGGGGAACTGTACAAAAGGGACGGATTGCATCTTAACAGGTGTGGGGCCAGCATTCTGGCAGGCAGGTTTGCCACTGCTACACGGGTGGTTTTAAACTGAATAAGGGGGGTGGGGTGTCGAATGGGATAGTGGAGGATGGAGTTAAAGGGAAATGGTTTCTTAAATGTGTGAGTGTAGAGACAGAGGGGTGTAAAATGAGGGTAGAAGCAATAGGTAGCAAGGTGAAAGGTAAAAGTGGCAGGCAGACAAAACCAGGGCAAAAATCAAAAAGGGCCACTTTTCAACATAACTGTATAATGGGTAAGAGTGTTGTAAAAACAAGCCTGAAGGCTACTTGTCTCAATGCAAGGAGCATTTGTAATAAGGTGGATGAGTTGAATGTGATATAGTTGGGATCGCGGAGACATGACTCCAGGGTGACCGAGGCTGGGAGCTGAACATCCAGGGATATTCAATATTCAGGAGGGATAGAGAGAAAGGAAAAGGAGGTGGAGTAGCGTTGCTGATTAGAGAGAGGAGTTTAACGCAATGGAAAGGAAGGACATTAGTTTGGAGGGTATAGAATCGATATGGGTAGAGCTGCGAAACACTAAGGGGCAGAAAACGCTGGTGGGTGTTGTGTACAGGCCACCTAACAGTAGTAGTGAAGTTGGAGATGGTATCAAACAGGAAATTAGAAATGCGTGCGACAAAGGCAAAACAGTTATAATGGGTGACTTCAATCTACATATAGATTGGGTGAATCAAATTGGCAGGGGTGTTGAGGAAGAGGATTTCTTTGGAATGTATGCGGGATAGTTTTCTAAATCAACATGTAGAGGAACCAACGAGAGAGCAGGCAATTATAGACTGGGTATTGAGTAATGAGGAAGGGTTAGTTAGCAGTCTTGTTGTACGTGCCCCCTTGGGCAAGAGTGGCCATAATATGGTTGAGTTCTTCATTAGGATGGAGAGTGACATTGTTAATTCAGAAACAATGGTTCTGAACTTAAAGAAAGGTAACTTTGAGGGTATGAGACGTGAATTGGCCAAGATTTACTGGCAATTAATTCTAAAAGGGTTGACGGTGGACATGCAATGGAAGACATTTAAAGACTGCATGGATGAACTACAAAAATTGTTCATCCCAGTTTGGCAAAATAATAAATCAGGGAAGGTAGTACATCCGTGGATAACAAGGGAAATCAGGGATAGTATCAAAGCGAAGGATGATGCGTACAAATTAGCCAGAAAAAGCAGCATACCGGAGGACTGGGAGAAATTCAGAGACCAGCAGAGGAGGACAAAGGGCTTAATTAGGAAAGGAAAATAGATTATCAAAGAAAACTGGCAGGGTACATAAAAACTGACTGCTTTTATAGATATGTGAAAAGAAAGATTAGTTAAAACAAATGTAGGTCCCTTGCAGTCAGAAACAGTTGAGTTGATCATGGGGAACAAGGGTATGGCGGACCAATTGAATAACTACGTTGGTTCCGTCTTCACTAAGGAATACATAAATAATCAGCCGGAAATAGCAGGGGACCGCGGGTCAAAGGAGTTGGAGGAATTGAGTGAAATCCAGGTTAGCTGGGAAGTGGTGTTGGGTAAATTGAATGGATTAAAGGCCGATAAATCCCCAGGGCCAGATAGGCTGCATCCCAGAGTACTTAAGGAAGTAGCTCCAGAAATAGTGGATGCATTATTAATAATCTTTCAAAACTCTTTAGATTCTGGAGTAGTTCCTGAGGATTGGCGGGTAGCAAACGTAACCCCACTTTTTAAGAAGGGAGGGAGAGAGAAAACGGGGAATTACAGACCAGTTAGTCTAACATCGGTAGTGGGAAAACTGCTAGAGTCAGTTATTAAAGATGGGATAGCAGCACATTTGGAAGTGGTGAAATCATTGGACAAAGTCAGCATGGATTTACAAAAGGTAAATCATGTCTGACGAATCTTATAGAATTTTTCGAGGATGTAACTAGTAGCGTGGATAGGGGAGAACCAGTGGATGTGGTGTATCTGGAGTTCCAGAAGGCTTTCGACAAGGTCCCACATAAGAGATTAGTATACAAACTTAAAGCACACGGCATTGGGGGTTCAGTATTGATGTGGATAGAGAACTGTCTGGCAAACAGGAAGCAAAGAGTAGGAGTAAACGGTTCCTTTTCACAATGGCAGGCAGTGACTAGTGGGGTACCGCAAGGCTCAGTGCTGGGACCCCAGCTATTTACAATATATATTAATGATCTGGATGAGGGAATTGAAGGCAGTATCTCCAAGTTTGCGGATGACACTAAGCTGGGGGGCAGTGTTAGCTGCGAGGAGGATGCTAGGAGACTGCAATGTGACTTGGATAGGCTGGGTGAGTGGGCAAATGTTTGGCAGATGCAGTACAATGTGGATAAATGTGAGGTTATCCATTTTGGTGGCAAAAACAGGAAAGCGAACTATTATCTAAATGGTGGACGACTAGGAAAAGGGGATATGCAGCGAGACCTGGGTGTCATGGTACACCAGTCATTGAAAGTAGGCGTGCAGGTGCAGCAGGCAGCGAAGAAAGCGAATGGTATGTTAGCTATCATAGCAAAATCATTTGACTATAGGAGCATGGAGGTTCTACTGCAGTTGTACAGGGTCTTGGTGAGACCACACCTGGAGTATTGCGTACAGTTTTGGTCTCCAAATCTGAGGAAGGACATTATTGCCATAGAGGGAGTGTAGAGAAGGTTCACCAGACTGATTCCTGGGATGTCAGGACTGTCTTATGAAGAAAGACTGGATTGACTTGGTTTATACTCTCTAGAATTTAGGATAATGAGAGGGGATCTTATAGAAACTTACAACATTCTTAAGGGGTTGGCCAGGCTAGATGCAGGAAGATTGCCCCCGATGTTGGGAAAGTCCAGGACAAGGGGTCACAGCTTAAGGATAAGGGGGAAATCCTTTAAAACCGAGATGAGAAGAACTTTTTTCACACAGAGAGTGGTGAATCTCTGGAAATCTCTGCCACAGAGGGTAGTCGAAGCCAGTTCATTGGCTATATTTAAGAGGGAGTTAGATGTGGCCCTTGTGGCTAGGGGGGTCAGAGGTTATGGAGAGAAGGCAGGTACGGGATACTGAGTTGGATGATCAGCCATGATCATATTATATGGCGGTGCAGGCTCGAAGGGCCGAATGGCCTACTCCTGCACCTAATTTCTATGTTTCTATGTTTCTATATCCCGCTTGCTCATTTTAAGATCTATCTGTCCTTTCCCTGGCCGTTTCTGTTGCAGTGAACCGCAAAGTGGCGCAGCTATTGGAGCCACTGCCTCACAGCAGCAGAGACTTAGGATCGATCCTGAACTTCGGTTGCTGTCGTTCTGGGGATTTCATATTCCCCCTGTGACAATGTAGGATTCCACCGAATGCTCCGATTTCCTCCCACGACACAATTTTCTGATCTTTCATTTTATATGAATATTTCTTGATTTTATTAATGTACTAGACCAAGTGCAGAACCGTTGGATCTGTTCTCCCAACGCACCCGTTCCCTACCCGTAGCCCTTACGGGAGGCGAGGTCCTCCAACTCAACACTTTGCCGAACGTAAGATTCCAGCACTCCTCTGCCTCCCCAGTACTGGACTTGAAATAAAAAACGCCAATTGTACTTCCCCAATTGCAACACCAATTGACCCTCCCCCTGCTGTCCTATCAGGAGCAATGAAGGCAACACTGTTGCAAATGTCGGGTGCACTTGCTGAAAAATGCCATTGAGTTGAAACGTTCGGAGTGTTCCTGTCTTGCAACTTTGAAATGGAAGTGTGTGGGAAGCTGTGAGGGATGATTTTAACAGTAAAATCGTTTTCAATTCAAAGTATTTTTACGTGTTTAAACTTTATTCGTAATAATTCGATAAATAAAGCATGAAATGTTAATATAAGGTGATTCCGGCCTCGAAGGGAACAATGTCAACCGGAATATGTAAAAACGATTATCGTTACCTCGCTGTTTTTTTCGCGAAGATGTAAAGACAACCACATATACACGCACGTAGAAGATCAGAGTTTTAATAAGTATATGTGGTTTCATTTAAATCATGATTCCATTAATAATATTAATGATTCCATAAAGTCATAACATCAAAATTACATGATTCCTATTTAATGATGTTGATCTATAATTCCAGGATGTCATGATTTTATAAGTTGGTAATTTACTGGAGAGAATTCTGAGGGATAGGATATACAAGCATTTGGATGGACAAGGGCTGATTAAGGGAAGTCAGCATGGTTTTGTACGTGGGAGGTCGTGTCTCACAAATCTGATTGATTATTTTGAAGATGTGATCAAAAAGGTTAGTGAGGGTAGAGATGTAGATGTTGTGTACATGGACTTTATTAACGCGTTCGACAAGATGCCGCATGGAAGACTACTCTGAAAGGTTCAATCTGATGCGATCCAAGGTTGGATATCTTAATGGGTAGCCAATGGGCCCCATTTAAGGAAGCAGAGGGTCTTGGTTGAAGTTTGCTTCTCGAACTGGATGCCTGTGACTTGTTCGGTTCGGTGCTGGCCCCCTTTCCATTTGTCATCTACATCAATGATCTGGATGAGAACAACGGGGCAAGATTAGCAAGTTTGCTGATGGTACTAATGTTAGTGGTTTTGCAGTTAGTGAAGAAAGTTGTGAACGATTGAAACATGATCTGGATCGATTGCCCATGTGGGCGGAAGAATGGTTGATGTAATTTAATACAGAGAAGTGTGAGGTGTTGTCTTTTGGGGCGTCGAACAAGGGCAGGACCGACACAGTAAATAGTAGGCATCTGAGTAGTGTTGTAGAGCAGAGGGATCTGGGAATAAAGGTGCATGGTTCGTTGAAAGGCGACTCGTAGGTAGATAAGGTGGTCAAAAAGGCTTTTGGCACTTTGGCCTTCATCTGCCAGAGTATTGAGTATTGACGTTCGGAGGTCATGTTGCAGTTGTATAAAACATTGGTGAAACCGCGTTTAGAATATTGATCTGGGAACCATGTAATAGGAAATATAACATCAAGCTTGAAACGTTTCAGAAATGATTTACGTGGATGTTGCCAGGGCTAGAGGGTGTGGACTGTACAGAGAGGGTAGGTAGGCTGGCTCTCTATTCCATGGATCGCAGGAGGATGGGGGGAGATCTTATAGAGGTATATACAATCATGAGAGGAATCGATCGGGTAGATGTACAGAATCGTTTACACAGAGTAGGGGATTCGAAGACCAGACGATATGCTCTAGGTCAAGGGGAAGGATTTAACAAGGAATTCGAGCGGTAAATGTTTCACACAGAGGATGGTGGGTGTATGGAACAAGCCGCCAGAGGAGGTTGTTGAGGCTGGGACTATCCCATTGTTTACGAAACAGTTGGACAGGTACATGGATAGGACAGGTATGGAGGGTTATGGACCAAGGGCTGGCAAGTGGGACTAGGGTAGCTGGGACATTGCTGTCCGGTGTGTGCGTGTTCGGCCGAAGGGCCTGTTCCCGCACAGTATCACTCTATGAGTCTACAATATCTCCAATGAGTCTACAATATCTCAAATTTCCTGATTTGGCATTTCATGGCTCCATGATTTCAATGATTTTGTGGCTTTATCGTTTCGTGTTTCCATGATATATCTGATTTCAGAATTATTCAACCTCACGATATCTTTGCTTTCAAGATTGTATAATTTTATAGTTCCTGATGCCCCCTATTTCAAGATTGCATACTTTTATGAAACCGTCTTCAATTTGAACATTATATGACCATGATTTCGCTGATGTTGTGACGTTATGACTGCGATTCCATATTATTCATGACTTCAGGATTGAATAATTTAGCAGTTCTGAGATACACCCGATTTCAGTGTTGTATAACTTTATGAGTCCATGATATCTCTGATTTCAGACCTGCATGACCACGATCCCGTGATTTCAAGATTATACGGACCTATCTTTCCTTGGATTTGAAATCATTTTGGAATATTAATTCGCTTTGCTGCGTTAGTTAGGTGCGTTTGCTCATGACCTGTTACCTGGTTCACTCTGAAATCAATTTTCTTGTGATCCGGAAGGTTAGTTTTCCCACGATGGACTTCAAACTAAAATGTTTGAAGAGGCCTCTGAATTCACCAGAGATCTAGCAATCTGCAATTTTTATGTACGTGGTGATATGTTAAGCAATAAAGATAGCGTTACTGCAAATAAATCTCCCGTTTCTCATTTACTTATGTCATATTTGCATAAAACGAAAAAAGTCATAATTCAAGGGACCTGAGCTACAAAACGTTCATAAAATATAGGAGTAGTATTAGTCAAGTCTTGAATGGAAACATAAAAACATTGAACATGGGTACAGAAGTAGGCCATTCGGCCCTTCGAGCTTGCCCCACCATTCAATATGATCATGGCTGATCATCCAACTCAGTATCCCGTACCTGCCTTCTCTCCATACCCCCGATCCCTTTAGCCACAAGGGCCACATCTAACTCCCTCTGAAATATAGTCAATGAACTGGCCTCAACTACCTCCTGTGGCTGATCTATATTTCCCTCTCAGCTGCATTGTCACGCCTTCCCCCCTTAACCGCTAAAGCCTGTACTAATCAATAACTTGTCAAACGCATACCTTTATCCATTGATCTGGCCTCCACAGCTGTCTGTTGCAACGAATTCCACAGATTCACAACCCTCCGGCTAAAGAAATCCCTCCACATCTGCATTCTAAAGGGATATCCTTTCATTCTGAGTCTGGGGCTTCTGGTTCTAGACTCTCCCACTAATCATAAACACATATCCACATCCACTCTATCCAAAACTTATACTATTTGGTACGTTTCCATGATGTCACCCCCTCATCCTTCTATACTGCAATGAGTGCAGTCCCAATATCATCAGTGAATTAATCCAATTGTCCTTGGATCATTCTTGTAAACCTCTGCTTGACACTCTGATGGAGAGGTTGAACAGGCTAGGCATATACACATTGGAACACTGTAGATGTTGTACATATGGATTCCAGCAAGGCATTGGACAAGGTTCCGCATGGTAGGTTGCCATGGAAGGTTAGATGGCATGTGATCCAGTGAGAGAGAGCTGAATGGATAGACAATTGGGTTCATTCAAGGAAGCGAAGGTGATGCTGAATTATCGTTTTTCGGGCTGCAGGCCTGTGACTAGTGATGTACCTCAGGGTTCGTTCCTGGGTCAATTGCTGTTTGTCATCATATCAATGATTTGGATGAGAACATACAAGGCATGATTAAGGTAAAAAAGTAAGGAATAGGAGCAGAATTAGGCAATTCGGCCCACCAAGCCTACTCAATAATTGCTGATATATCTATCCATCCTCATCCCATTCTCTTGCCTTCTCCCCATAACCTCTGTCATCTGTACTAATCAATAATCTGTCTATCTGTGCCTTAAACGTATCCACCTAATTGGCCTCTACAACCTTCTGTGGCAGAGAGTTCCACAGATTCACAACCCTCTGACTAAATAAATTTCTCACCGTCTCCTTCCTAAAATAACGTCCTTTAATTCTGAGTCTATAACATGTAGTTCTACACTCTCCCGCCAATGAAAACATCCTCTCCACTTCCATAATATCCACAAATGTCACAATTATTTATGTTTCAATGGGGTCCCTCCTCATTGTTCTAAATTCCAGCGAGTAAAGGCACAGTGCCGACAAACGTTCATCATATGTTAACCTACGTAGTCCTGGGATCATTCATGTAAACCTCCTCTGGGCCCTCTCCTAAACCAGCGCACCCGTCCTCAGATCTAGTGCCCAGAATTACTCACAATATTCCAAATATGGCCTTACCAGCATTTTATAGAGTTTTGACATTTCATTTCTGTTTGTGTATTCTAGCCCTCGTGAAATACTTGCTAGTATTTAGTTTGCTTACTTTACTCCCGATTCTACTTGCCGATTAACTTTTTGAAAATCCTGCTCCTGCACTGCAAAGTCCGTTTGCTCCTCCGATTTCTGGATTCTCACCCGATTTAGAAAATAGTCTACGACTTTATTATTACTACCAAAACGCATTACTCCACATTTTGCAGACCTATGTTCCATCTGCTACCTCTGCCACTCTCCCAACCTATCAATGTCCTTCTGCAGAGTCCCTGTTTTCCCAACACTACCTGCCCCTCCAACTATTTTCGTATCAACCGCAATTTCTTCCACAAAGACTTCAGTCCACTCGTCCAAATCATTAGTATACAATTCGAAGAGGAGCGGCCCCAGCAGCGACCGTTGCGGAACTCCAATAGTCACTGGCAGTCAACTCGAAAGATACCCCATTATTGCCACCTCTCTGTCTTCCGCCATCTAGCCAAGCTGCTATCCATGTATACGTCATTTGATGCCGTGGGCTCTCATCTTCGTAAGCTGCGTCACGTGTGGCACCTTATCAATGGCTTTCTGTTAAAATAAGTAAATGACATCTCATTTGTCTGTCCTGTTATTTACTTGCTCAAAGAATTCCAGCAAATCTGTCAAGGAAGACCTCCCCTTTACAAAGCCATGCTCACTTCGGCCTATTTGATCATGACAATATCAGTACTCTGAAACATCCTTTTTAATGATCTTAAAAATCTTACCCTAGCACTGAAATCAGACTAACCGGCCTCTAGTTCCCATTGTTATGCCTTGCATCCTTTTTTTTTTTGCAGAGGATAATATTGGCAATGTTCTAATCATCTGGAACAACTTCTGACTAGTGATTCCTAAAATAGCATTATAAATGCCTCCGCAAACACTAAAGTCACTTATTTCTGAACCATATAGTGCAGTCTATGCAGCCCAGGTGGCATCCAACTTCAGCCTGTTTAGTTTCCCAAGCATCTTCTCCTTGGTAATAACCATTCCACTAACTTCTATCCCCTGGCTCTGGAATCTCAGGCATGTTGCTGGCGTCTTCCGCTGTGAAGAATGATGAAAAAAGTGATCCAACACCACTGCCATTTCCTTATTTCCTACTATCACTTCACCCGCATCATTCTCCAGCAGTTTAATGTACACTCTTCTCTCTTTCTTACACTTTATATAAATGAAGAGAGTCTTGCTATTCTTTTTTTAATATTATTGGCTAGCTTTCTTTTGTATTTCATCTTTTCTCCCCGTATTGTGTTTTCTGATACCATCTGTTCCACTTGAAAAGCTCACCAATCCTCTGGCTTCCCACTAACCTTTGCACTGTTATACACCTTATCTTTTAGCTTTATACTGTCCTTGACTTCCCTTGTCAGCCACGGACGCGGCTCCGCCAATAATCTTTCTTCCGCTTTGGAATGAAATGATCCTGCATATTCCGGATTATTCCCTAAAATTCGTGCCATTTGGTGGTCTACCGTCACCCCTGCTAGGGTCCCAATCTAGCCAACATTGGCCAGCTTCTCCCTCATGTCTCTGTTATCCCCTTTGCCAAGCTGCATAGCCGACACGTCCAGTTTCACCTTCTCCCTCTCAAATTGCATATTAAAACGTATCATGTTGTGGTCGCTACCTCCTAATGGTCCATTTATCTTGAGTTGCCTGATCAAATCCGGTTCATTACACAACACTATTATGCAAAATTACCCTTTCCGTGGTAGGCTCCATCACAAGCTGCTTTAAGAATCCATCCCGTGGGCTCTCTACATATGCCCTTTCTTGTAGACCAATACCAACCAAATTTGCCCAATTTACCTGCATATTGAAATCTCCCATGACCATCGTAGCATTGCCCTATCTGCATTCCAGTTTTATTTCCTGATGTACCCTATATCCTGGCTACTGTTTTTGGAGTTGTAAATAACTCCCATGGCGGGCTTTTTAGACTTATAATTTTTCATCTCTATCCACAATAATTCTATATCATCTGGTCCTATTCTACCCTCACCCCCACCCCCTGTGCCCACACTGTCATTCCGATATGACGTATAACCCTGAATATTAAGCTCCTCGCTCCGATCCTCTTGCAGCCACGCCTTCTGGAATTTTTTGAAGATGTAACTATGACAATGGACAAGGAAGAGCCAGTGGATATAGTGTACCTGGTCTTTCAGAAAGCATTTGCAAAGGTCCCACATAGGAGATTAGTGGGCGAAAATAGGGCACATGGCATTACGGGTAGAGTGCTGACATGGATAGAGAAGTGGTTGGCGTACAGGAAATAAAGAGTAGGGATAAACGGGTCCATTTCAGAATAGCAGGCAGTGACTAGTGGGGGACTGCAAGGCTCGGTGCTGGGACCGCAGCTATTTACAATATGCACCAATGATTTGGATGAAGGGATTCAAAGTAACATTAGCAAATTTGCACATGACACAAAACTATGTGACGGTGTGAACTACGGGGAGGGTGCTATGAGAGTGCAGGGTGACTTGGACAGGTTGGGGGAGTGGGCAGATACACGGCAGATGAAGTTTAATGCGGATAAACGTGAGGTTATCCACTTTGGTAGCAAAGGCAGGAAGGTAGATTACAGTCTAAATGGCGTCAAGTTGGAGAAAGGGGAAGTACAACGGGATATGGGGGTCCTTGTTCACCAGTCTATGAAAGTAAGGTGCGGCAGGCAGTTAAGAAAGCGAATGGCATGTTGGCCTTTATAAAAAGAGTAATCGAAGATAGGAGCAAAGCGGTCCTTATACAGTTGTACAGAGCCCTAGTGAGACCACACCTGGAGTATTGTGTGCAGTTTTGGCCCCCTAATTTGAGGAAGGATATTCTTGCTATTGATGGAATGCAGCGTAGGTTTACAAATTTAATTCCCGGGATAGCGGGAGTGTCATATGCTGAGACAATGGAGCAGCTGGGCTTGAACACTCTGGAGTTTAGAAGGATGAGAGGTGATCTCGTTGAAACATATAAGATTGTTAAGGGCTTCGACACGCTAGAGGCAGGAAACATGTTCCCGATGTCGGGGGAGTCCAAAATCAGGGGCCACAGTTTAAGAATAAGGAGTAAGCCAATTAGAACGGAAACGAGGAAACACCTTTTCTCACAGAGAGTGGTGAGTCTGTGGAATTCTCTGCCTCAGAGGGCGGTGGAGGTAGGTTCTCTGGATGCTTTCAAAAGAGAGCTGGACAGGGCTCTTAAAAACAGCGGAGTCAGGGGAATGGGGAGAAGGCAGGAACGGGGTACTGATTGGGGATGATCAGCCATGATCACCTTGAATGGCGGTGCTCGCTCGAAGGGCCGAATGGCCCACTCCTGCACCTATTATCCGTTGCCTATTGTCTATTTTCTAATGTTCTTGTAATTCCCACAACATCATGCCTACCAAACTCTAACTGTTCTACAAGCTCATCCACTTTGATTCTTATAGTACGCGTATTCAAATACAACACTTTAGTTCAGTATTGACCCGTGACACCACTTTCGGGGAACTATGAAGCTGCATTCCTCAATACCTCCGCTCTACAACAATCCCTGTCTTCCTGTGACGCCATCTTCAAAAACAATATACCTGTACTCCTAGATCCCTCAGCTCTATAACACTCAGCATATACCTTTGACGGTACTATCAGTGAACTACTCTATGCACCTGCAGTCCTAGATCCCTCTGCTCTACAACACTCCCTGATTACGTGTGACTCTGCATTCTGGGAAGTATGTACTGCACCTCTGGATACCTCTGCTCTAGATCACTCCATCTGCACATGTAACACCACTTTCAGTGAACCATGCACCTGCACCCCAAGATCCCTCTGCACTGCAATACACCCTGTATACCTTTGACGCCTATTTTAGGGATCTATTTACATTCCCCCCAAGATCCCACTGCTCTTCAACACGCCCTGCATATATTTGATACTACTTTCAGGGAACTATGGAGGGAGGGGGGAGGAAGAGGAAAGTGGAAATAAAGCACTTGTTTGTTTCTGACTTGCACAGTTTGGCTTCCGGTCCCTTCCGGAAATACTGAGTCAAACGGAACAAAAAGCCGACAGAGATCGAACAAATGCAGGCGAGTCGAGAATAACAAGTAGCAGGTGCCTGAGCGGAGGCGGCAGTTCTTGCGGATGTGGTCTACACAACAATTGGCTGTTCCATTACAACGTTGCCTATCTAAAGTAGGTCACACCATCTCCGCCCGGTTTGTGGTCTAACTAGTTCTCGACATTTCAGCGTTCGTGTTTCGTAGGGGGAAGGGACATCGCGTTGTGCTCTGCTCTGTAGGCACCTGTTTCTTTGTCTCACTCCCTCCCCCCCCCCCCTATCATTCTCTCTCGCTCTATCTTTTTCTCTGCTTTTAGCCTTCTCCCCCCCTCTCTCTTTCGCTCTCTCGGCATCTTTATTTCTCTATGCCTCTCCTCTCTCTCTCCTCTCCCCATCTTTCTCCCATGTGTCTCTCCTCTATCTCTACATCTCTCTCTCCCTTTCCCTCTGATAAAGTTGTATAATGTAGAGAGGAGAGAGGGACAGATGAACAGGTAGGAGATACAGAGGGAGAGAGATAGGTAGGGTGGGAGAGATGAGACACAGATAAGCGGAAGATGGACGTATGGGATTGGCGCGAGAGAAGGATGGAGAGTGCGACAAAAGAGAGAGAGAGAGAAGAGAGACAAGGTTGAGAGAGAAAGATAAGGAGATAGGGAGGGGATGAGAGAGGATTGGACGGAGTGTGGGGAGTGGATACAGATATAGAGAGAAGGGGGGGGGGCTGCAAGGGTGAAGGAAGAGGAGAGAGAAAGGAGGGAGAGAGATGGGAGAGAGATAGTAGAGAAAAAGATGGGGTCAGGATTGGAGAAAAGGGGGAATGGAGAGAGATAGGTGAGAAAGATAAAAACATAGGAGGAAAGACAGAGGGGAGAGAGATGGGGTGTGGGGAAAGAGAGAGGGGGAGAAAGAGAGAGAGAGTTAGAGCCATACAAAACGGAAACAGGCCCAAAGTGGCATAAAAGGTAGACGGGGAGTCTTGTAGAGTAACGAGATCTTGGGGTGCAGGAACATTGCTCCCTCAAATTTCCGCCACATGTAGCCAGCCAGCAAGTTTATGTATATAGTACATTTCATATACAAGACAATTCAGTGCTTCGCACAAAGCAATAAAAAGCAAAGTAAAGAAATTGTAAACAGTCATTAAAAAGAATAGAAAATAAAAACCAGCAAAAATAGAATGTCAAGTATAAAATAATAGAATAACAATTACAGTGCATTGTTAGAAATGAATAATTATTTATTTAAATTAAATTAAATGTAACTACCAGCAGCGTCAAACAGAAGTCTTCAGCCACGATTAAAATTAACTGAGAGTTGGTCCTTCATTTTTTAGGAAATCTGTTCCATATATGTGGTGCACCAAAAGTAAACGTTGCTTCTCCATGTTTAGGTATGTCTCTGGGGACAGAAAGCAGACCTGTCCTAGATAACCTCAGGGGTATGGATTGGTCATAATACAGCAGAAGATCAGATATGTATTTTGACCCTAGACCATTCTGGGCTTTATAAACCAAGAGTAATATTTTCAAATCAATACTGTGACAGACTAGAAGCAGGTGTAAAAGCCTGGCGTGCTGTGATCCACTTTCTTGGTCTCAGAGAGGATCCGAGCAGCAGCGTTCTGATTCAGCTGCGGCTGTCTAATCAATATTGCAGATTCAGATTCAGATTCAAACTGTATTGTCATTGTGCAGTGTATAGTACAGAGACAACGAAATGCAGTTAGCATCTCACCCAGAAGAGCGAACATATAATAATGAACAACAGAATATATATATGTACATACATCAGTGCAATTTTTCTTGGGGGAGGGAGTGTCCGGGGGGTGACTATTTTAGCGAAACGCGATGACAGCATTGCAATGGTCATATCTACTGAAGATTATTGCATGGACATTTTTTTTCCATATCCTGCTGAACCATAAATCATTTAACCCTTGGTATATTCGCATGGTGTTAGTTCGCTGACAGTAATTGTCTTAAAGTGGCTGTTGAAATTCAGGTCTGAGTCCATTATCACATCATGAGTTCTTCCTTTGTTCATGGGTTTTAATTTTTTGCCGATTAAAGCTGAGCACTGACTTTTAATCTCTCCTATTTGGCTCCAAACACAACTAGCTCAATGTTGTGGCACATGTAATCATTAATTTGTTCGATGCACTTACATAGTATTCGGTTTGGACCATAGTCCCATGCTGATATGTTTATCTAAATGTGGGTGTCGTCTGCATAATTATGGTAAATAATTAAATTGTTGTTTTCCATGTCAATGAAAGAACTGCAATTGCTAGAAAAATCGAAGGTAGACAAAAACGCTGGAAAAAAAACTCAGCGGGTGGGGCGGCATCTATGAAGCGAAGGGAAAAAGAAAGGAAGCGGCGGAGGTAGTGGACTGTGGAAGAGCTGGGAAGGGGATGGGAAGGAATGAGAAAGCAAGTACTGTCTGAAAATTGTACAAGTCGGTGTTCATACCGCTGGGGTATATAAATCTCCGCCTCTTCCTTTTTCCCCCCCCCCCCCCCCCCCCCCCCCCCCCCGCCCCCAAACCACACCAGTCTGAAGGGTCTCGCCTTGAAACCCAACCTATTCCTTCGCTCCATGGATACTGCCTCATCTTTTTGTCTACCTTTGTTGTGTTCCATAATCTGAGCCAGTGGGAGCATGTAGATGTTAAACAGAAGATGCTTCCCCCCATATCCCTTGATTCCCTTACCCCAAAGAGCTAAATCTAACAGCATACACAACACGTGAACAGGCCCTTCGTGTCTGTCCCGAAAACCAGGTCAAGTTGAACCAATCTCTCTGCCCGCAGGTGATCCATATCCCTCCTTTCCTGCATAGTCATCTCAAAGACTCTTAAAAGCCACTATCGTTAATGCCTCTACCACCATGCCTATTCTAATATTAGAAATTTATTTGAGGTCTCCACTGAACACGTGACAATAACAAACTACATCCTAGACATTTAGTTTAGAGATACAGCGAGAAAACAGACCCTTCGACCCATCAAACCTGCACCGACCAGCGATCCACATACTCCAACATTATCCCACACGCTAGGGACAATTTTACATTTATTCCACGTCAATTAACCTGCCAGCCTGTAAATCATTGTAGTGTGGGAGGAAAGCAACGATCGCGGGAAACCCACGCGGTCACGGGAAGAACGTACAGACAGCACCCGTAGTCAGGATCGGACCTGTGTCTCTGGTGCTTCAAGGCAGCAACTCGGAAGCTGCGGTATCTCGTAACTAATACACCCTAATCCAGGCAGCGTTGTGGTAAACTCCTCTGCACCCTCTCCAAAATAACCACATTATTCCAGTAATGGGACAATCAGAATTGTACGCTATGCTTTAAATGTGGCCTAACCACATTCCTATGAAGCTGCATCCTGACTCCCTGCTCTTGCACCCAGTGCCCTGAATGTTGAAGGCAAGCATACCGTACGCTATCTTTACAAATTAATGTACCATTCTATCTTTAGACTAGCGCAATGGCTGCAGCACAACGTCAGGACCCGGTAGTGCTCCTGACTATGGTACGTTGTCCCTCTTGGTTTTTGGTTTATTGGTCCTCCAAAATATTACAAATGGAATTTAAACAGGAGGTGGACCGCGCGGGTTTTCTCCGGGTCTGGTTTCCTCTCATAATGCACGTTTGTACCTTCATTCCTTTCTGTAAATTGTAAAATGTCCCTATTGTGTCGAATAGCGTTGGTTGGTTTGCACAGACTCGGTGGGCCGATGGGTCGTGTCCACGCTATATGTGTAAAAGTCTAAATAAAAGTCTATCATATCTCTCTTTTTCTGTTTCTCCTTCTCTCTTCCTCTCACCAACCTTCCTCTATCCGTTCTCCCTCGTCCCTTCTCATCTCTCTGCCCATCCTTTTTCTGCTCATCTATCCCCGTTTCCCCTCGCTCCTTACTCCCCTCCTCTTCGTCACCCTTCTTTTCTCCCCCCCCCCCCCCCCCCCCCCCCCCCCCTTTAGTTCGTGTGAATTCTCAAAAGCCTGACGGTTGCTGGGACGAATCTGTTCCTGATTATGGAGGTCACAGTTTGCAGTCGTGTACATTCTTCCGGCCATTGAAAAGGAACTGCAGATGGCGGTGGTGAGGAAGACAAGTGCGATGCCAGCATTGATTTCACGAAGAATATAATATAACAACCGGGATGTAAAGCTGAGGTTTTATTGTACATTTGGTGAGACCACATTTGGAGAATTGTGAGCAGTTTTGAGCTCCATATCTGAGGAAGGATGTGTTGGCTTTGGAGAGGGCCCAGAAGCGGTTCACGACAATGTTCTTGGAGATGATTGGGTTAACGTATGACGCGTGACAACACTGGGCCTGTACTCGCTGGAGTACAGAAGGGTGATCGGGGGGCTCAATGGAACTTACCTAATAGTCAAATGCCCGGAGAGTGAGGATGTGGAGGATGTTTCTAGTAGTGGGAGAGTCCAGGACCAGATGGCATAGCCACATAATAAAACGGCGTACCCATAGAAAGGAGAAAGGAATGTTTTTTTTTTAAACATAGGGTGTTAAATCTGTGGACATTTCCACAGACGATGGTGGTCAAGCAAAAGGGTATTTTTTCAACGGCGATTGACAGATCTTCCATTAGTAAGGGTGGTAAATGTTACTAGAACAAGTGAGACCCGTTTTGTCCCCTAACCTCAACGCGCCGTTACGGGGGCGGTGGCTTGCGGCGTGACACACACACACACTAACCACCCAACACACACACACACACTAATCACCCCTCCCAACACACACTAATCGCCCCTCCCAACACACACACACTAACCCCCACTTGATACTGTATTAATATTATTCATTCGCTCCTTTTACCCCATCCCTCGCCCTATCCACTCACGCATAACCCTAACTGCATAAGCGCGGCTAGATTGGGAGATGAGGGGGGGCTAAAGAGAGAGGGCAGAGAGAGAGGGCAGAGGGGCAGGACAGAGAGAGTGGGCAGAGACAGAGAGGGCAGAGAGAGAGGGCATGGAGAAAGAGGGCCAGTGAGAGAGTGAGGGCAGGGAGAGTGAGAGGGCAGAGTGAGGGCTGATAGAGAGGGCATGGAGAGAGGGGGAATAGAGAGTGGGCAGGGAGAGAGAAGGCAGAGAGAGGGGGCTTAGGCGCGGCTGTAGAGGAAGAGGGAGAGGGGAGAGAGAGGACAGAGAGAGAGAGAGAGAGAGGGTGGGGGAGAGAGAGGGGGAGAGAGATAGGGAGAGAGAGAGGGGAGAGAGATTAGAGAGAGAGAGAGAAGAGAGAGAGAGAGGGAGAGAGAGAGAGAGGGAGAGAGAGAGAGAGGAAGAGAGAGAGAGAGAGAGAGGAGAGAGAGAGGGAAAGAGAGAGAGGGGGAGAGATAGAGAGAGGGGGGGAGAGAGAGAGAGAGAGAGGGCAGAGAGAGACAGGTCATAAAGAGAGATGGCATAGAGAGAGAGCACAGAGAGACAGAAGGTAGAGATAGGGTAGAGAGAGGGTAGAGATAGAGGGCAGAGAGGGAGGAAGGTATAGAGAGAGAGGGCAGAGAGAGAGACAGCAGCGAGAGAGCGCGCAGGGCGTGAGGGCAGAGAGAGAGGGCAGAGAGAGCAGGGAGAGGGGGGGCAGAGAGAAGGCAGAGACAGAGACAGAGAGAGTGTACAGACAGAGAGAGAGAGAGAGGCATATACATATAGAGAGGGCAGAGAGAGAGAGATAAACGGCAGAGACAGCGACAGAGAGATGGCAGAGGCAGAGAGAGGGGCAGAAACAGTGAGAAAGTGCAGATAGAGAGAGAGGGCAGAGACAGAGAGAGGGCAGAGACATAGAGACGGGTCAACGACAGGGAAAGAGGGCAGACAGGGAGAGAGGGCAAATTCAGGGAGAGAGGGCAAAGACAGGGAGAGAGGGCAGTGACAGGGAGAGCGGGCAGAGACAGAGAGAGGGAGCAGAGACAGAGAGGGGTGGCATAGACAGAGAGGGGTGGCATAGACAGGGAGAGGGGGCAGATTCAGAGAGGGGGGCGAGAGACAGGGAGAATGGGAAGAGATAGACAGAGAGGACCGAGACAGAGGGAGAGGGCAGCGGGCGGACGTGGGCTCGAGCAGCAGCCTCGCCACCTGGCGCCGACCCGAGGATCCCGAGCGAAGCGGGCGGCAAGCGAGGCGATCTGCCACACTTTGTCATTCCATCTGTTCCAGGGCATTATAGATGCACAACCAGGCCGAGATGCAACCTGTTAACATGTCATCTACTGTATGGGAGCTACAGGGAGAAGCTTTGAAAATGTGAAGTTGTAAACATTGAGGAAGGCTGTCAGAAGATACAGCGGGGTGGAGGTCAGCTGCAGAAATGGGCGGAAAAATGGCAGATGGAGTTTAACGTGAGCAAATGTGTGATCCGTTCTACTTCGTGAGTTTGAATGAAAGGTGAAAGTCTACAGTTATTAACAAGACCCTCACAACATTGATGTGTAGTGGTGACTTGGAGTCCAAGTCCATAGCTCACTGAAGGTGGCAGCACAAGTGGGTAGAGCGGTAAAGAAATTCAAGCCAGTATTCGTTGATGTGTAGATTGAGTCGATGGAAGGGAGGTCGGTTTCCGTTACACACTGTCTCTTATTCGCCCCTCTTTCTGTTACATGGTACGGTAAGTGTTGGAAGTGAGAGGGAGAGAGCATGATATAGTGTGATACCACCACTGCGATTCCTACACCGCTCCCAGTCTCTGTGACCTCCTTCCCTCCGGCGCCTATACCCCTTCCTGATGTCTGTAACACCCTCGTCTCAGCCCACTGCACCCCGCCCTGTCTCTGTGACCACCTCCCAGGCGGCAGGTACACCCCTCTCCCTGTTTCTGTTACCCCCTCCCTCTCTAGACCCGAAACCCACTCTCCCCGTCACTGTATCCCCCTCCCCTCCGGCCCCTACACCATTCTCCCCTTGGAAGAGGGGAGAAGAGGGAGTGACCGGGGTGAGGTTGGTCTTTAATTTTTCAGGTGGCCTTGAGCGGCGGCATGAGGTGTAGATGGTTTAGATCGAGTAGATGGAACGGAGATTAGTTTGCGAGATGGTCACGGCTGCTTCCAGAATGTTTGTAGTTTCTTGCGGTTCTTCGATGGTGCTGTTCCCAAACCATGCTGTAATGCATCCCGATACATTGTTTCCTATGGCGTATCTGTAGAGGTTGAACAGTGGTGTTGGGGTCGTGCCGAACCTCCAAAGGATCTAAGGCAGTAAAGACTTACATATAAACATAGAAATATAGAAATTAGGTGCAGGATAGGCTGGGTGAGTGGGCAAATGTTTGGCAGATGCAGTATAATGTGGATAAATGTGAGGTTATCCATTCGGCCATTCGGCACTTCGAGCCTGCACCGCCATTCAATATGATCATGGCTGATCATCCAACTCAGTATCCCGTACCTGCCTTCTTTCCATACCCTCTGATCCCCTTAGCCACAAGGGCCACATCCAACTCCGTCTTAAATATAGCCAATGAACTGGCCTCAACTATCCTCTGTGGCAGAGAGTTCCAGAGATTCACCACTCTCTGTGTGAAAAAAGTTCTCCTCTTCTCGGTTTTAAAGGATTTCCCCCTTATCCTTAAGCTGTGACCCCTTGTCCTGGACTTCCCCAACATCAGGAGCAATCTTCCTGCATCTAGCCTGTCCAACCCCTTAAGAATGTTGTAAGTTTCTATAAGATCCCCTCTCAATCTTCTAAATTCTAGAGAGTATAAACCAAGTCTATCCAGTCTTTCTTCATAAGACAGTCCTGACATCCCAGGAATCAGTCTGGTGAACATTCTCTGCACTCCCTCTATGGCAATAATGTCCTTCCTCAGATTTGGAGAACAAAACTGTACGGAATACTCCAGGTGTGGTCTCACCAAGACCCTGTACAACTGCAGTAGAACCTCCCTGCTCCTATACTCAAATCCTTTTGCTATGAAAGCCAACATACCATTCGCTTTCTTTACTGCCTGCTGCACCTGCATGCCTACCTTCAATGACTGGTGTACCATGACACCCAGGTCTCGCTGCATCTCCCCCTTTCCCAATCGGCCACCATTTAGATAGTAGTCTGCTTTCCCGTTTTGCCACCAAAATGGATAACCTCACATTTATCCACATTATACTGCATCTGCCAAACATTTGCCCACTCACCCAGCCTATCCAAATCACATTGCAGTCTCCTAGCATCCTCCTCACAGCTAACACTGCCCCCCAGCTTAAGGTCATCCGCAAGCGTGGAGATATTGCCTTCAATTCCCTCATCCAGATCATTAATATATATTGTAAATAGCTGGGGTCCCAGCACTGAGCCTTGCGGTACCCCACTAGTCACTGCCTGCCATTGTGAAAAGGACCAGTTTACTCCTACTCTTTGCTTCCTGTTTGCCGGACAGTTCTCTATCCACATCAATACTGAACCCCCAATGCCGTGTGCTTTAAGTTTGTATACTAATCTCTTATGTGGGATCTTGTCGAAAGCCTTCTGGAAGTCCAGATACACCACATCCACTGGCTCTCCCCTATCCACGCTACTAGTTACATCCTCGAAAAATTCTATAAGATTCGTCAGACATGATTTACCTTTCGTAAATCCATGCTGAATTTGTCCAATGATTTCACCACTTTCCAAATGTGCTGCTATCCCATCTTTATTTACTGACTCTAGCAGTTTCCCCACTACCAATGTTAGACTAACTGGTCTGTAATTCCCCGTTTTCTCTCTCCCTCCCTTCTTAAAAAGTGTGGTTACGTTTGCTACCCGCCAATCCTCTGGAACTACTCCAGAATCTAAAGAGTTTTGAAAGATTATTACTAATGCATCCACTATTTCTGGAGCTACTTCCTTAAGTACTCTGGGATGCAGCCTATCTGGCCCTGGGGATTTATCGGCCTTTAATCCATTCAATTTACCCAACACCACTTCCCGGCTAACCTGGATTTCACTCAATTCCTCCAACTCCTTTGACCCGCGGGCCCCTGCTATTTCCGGCAGATTATTTATGTCTTTCTTTGTGAAGACGGAACCAAAGTAGTTATTCAAATGGTCCGGCATATCCTTGTTCCCCATGATCAACTCACCTGTTTCTGACTGCAAGGGACCTACATTTGTTTTAACTAATCTATTTCTGTTCACATACCTATAAAACGTTTGCAGTCAGTTTTTATGTTCCCTGCCAGTTTTCTTTCATAATCATTTTTTTCCTTTCCTAATTAAGCCCTTCGTCCTCCTCTGCTGGTCTCTGAATTTCTCCCAGTCCTCCGGTATGCTGCTTTTTTCTGGCTAATTTGTACGCATCATCCTTCGCATTGATACTATCCCTGATTTCCCTTGTTATAGAAACATAGAAACATAGAAAATAGGTGCAGGAGTAGGCCATTCGGCCCTTCGAGCCTGCACCGCCATTTAATATGATCATGGCTGATCATCCAACTCAGTATCCCGTACCTGCCTTCTCTCCATACCCTCTGATCCCCTTGGCCACAAGGGCCACATCTAACTCCCTCTTAAATATAGCCAATGAACTGGCCTCAACTACCCTCTGTGGCAGAGAGTTCCAGAGATTCACCACTCTCTGTGTGAAAAAAGTTCTCCTCTTCTCGGTTTTAAAGGATTTCCCCCTTATCCTTAAGCTGTGACCCCTTGTCCTGGACTTCCCCAACATCGGGAACAATCTTCCTGCATCTAGCCTGTCCAACCCCTTAAGAATTTTGTAAGTTTCTATAAGATCCCCTCTCAATCTTCTAAATTCTAGAGAGTATAAACCAAGTCTATCCAGTCTTTCTTCATAAGACAGTCCTGACATCCCAGGAATCAGTCTGGTGAACCTTCTCTGCACTCCCTCTATGGCAATAATGTCCTTCCTCAGATTTGGAGACCAAAACTGTACGGAATACTCCAGGTGTGGTCTCACCAAGACCCTGTACAACTGCAGTAGAACCTCCCTGCTTCTTTACTCAAATCCTTTTGCTATGAAAGCCAACATACCATTCGCTTTCTTTACTGCCTGCTGCACCTGCATGCCTACCTTCAATGACTGGTGTACCATGACACCCAGGTCTCGCTGCATCTCCCCATTTCCCAATCGGCCACCATTTAGATAGTAATCTGCTTTCCCGTTTTGCCACCAAAATGGATAACCTCACATTTATCCACATTATACTGCATCTGCCAAACATTTGCCCACTCACCCAGCCTATCCAAATCACATTGCAGTCTCCTAGCATCCTCCTCACAGCTAACGCTACCCCCCAGCTTAGTGTCATCCGCAAACTTGGAGATATTGCCTTCAATTCCCTCATCCAGATCATTAATATATATTGTAAATAGCTGGGGTCCCAGTACTGAGCCTTGCGGTACCCCACTAGTCACTGCCTGCCATTGTGAAAAGGACCCGTTTACTCCTACTCTTGTTATCCACGGATGCACTACCTTCCCTGATTTATTCATTTGCCAAACTGGGATGAACATTTTTTGTAGTTTATCCATGCAGTCTTTAAATGTCTTCCATTGCATATCCACCGTCAACCCTTTTAGAATTAATTGCCAGTCAATCTTGGACAATTCACGTCTCATACCCTCAAAGTTACCTTTCTTTAAGTTCAAAACCATTGTTTCTGAATTAGTAATTTCACTCTCCATCCTAATGAAGAACTCAACCATATTATGGTCACTCTTGCCCAAGGGGCCACGCACAACAAGACTACTAACTACCCCTTCCTCATTACTCAATACCCAGTCTAAAATAGCCAGCTCTCTCGTTGGTCCCTCTTGTCTTGTTGCGCTTTCTAGGCTATTGCTTAGATGTGACTGGTACAAGACTTGATGCTGGTCATATTTACTCCCCGGTACTTTGATCGTATCAAATGTATATCTACCCAAGGTTAGGATTGAAATGAGGGAGTTGCCAGGATAGTATGTGTATCTGTTTATGCTGGCAGCCTGTTTAAGGCAGTAACTCCTATACATTCCTTTGATGGTGGGGAGGTCAGTACCCTTGATGGATTGGGCAGTGTCTACCATTCCCTGTAATTTATTTCGTTCCTGGGCATCGAAGATGCCGCACCAGGCCGTGATGCAACCAGTGCATGCGAGCTACAGGGAGATGTTTTGAAAATTGGAAGAGTAACAGAACATTGAGGAAGGTTGACAGAAGATACAGTGGGGTGCAGGTCAGCTGCAGAAATGGGCGGGGAAATGGCAGATGGAGTTTAGCACGAGCAAGTGTGTGAGCTGGTGTTCTTTGTGAGTTTAAATGAAAGGGGAAAGTCTACAATTATTAGCAAGACGCTCACAACATTGATGTATAGTGGTAACTTGGAGTCCAAGTTCATAGCTCACCGAAGGTGGCAGCACAAGTAGGTAGGGCGGTAAAGACATTCAAGAGTTTATTCGTTGATGTGTAGATCGAGTCAATGGAAGGGAGGTGTGTTTCCATGATGGTCAGAGCTGCGTCCAAAATTCCATCGCTCCTGTCAGCGCGTTCCAGGCCCCACCAGCGTCTGTGTATAAACAACTTGTCCCGCTTATTTCCTATAAAATCGTCCCTTTCACCTTAAAGCGACGCTCTCTAATCTTTGACATTAGTATGTTGGTGGAGGGGGGGGGGGGGTAGTTTCTGACTGTTTATCCTATCTACCGTTGTCGGAAATGTGTATTATTTCTATCGGGTCTCCAATCAACCTCTGAGGTTCCGGAGAAATAATCCAGGTCTGTGCAACCTCTCCTTGTAGTTAGTACACTATAATCATATCCCTGGGCATTTATCTGTCCAAATAGTTTGGGAACAGGTGGGGTGTCGAACCGAGCGTTTACCCACTCTCCCTTGTTCATCCCTCTTTTTGTTATAAGGGATGGGTAGGGTTGGGGGTGAGAGGGAGAGAGCATGAGATAGAGTAATACTCCCACCCAGTGGCGGATAACCGTCACTGCGATTCCTACACCCCTCCCATTCTCTGTGACTTGTTCCCCTCCGGCGCCTATACCCCTCTCCCGAAGACTCTAAAACCCACGACGCTAGCCCCTACACCCCGCTCTCTCTCTGTGACCACCTCCCAGCCGGCACCTGCACCGCTCCCCCTGTTTAGGTGACGCTCCCCCCTCCCATCTCCAGACACGACACCCCCTCTCCCCGTCACTGTATCCATCCTTTTCCCCATATCTGTGACCCGTTCCCCTCCCATCCGACCCATACACCACGTCTCGCCGTATCTATGAAATCCTTCAAGTTTAAAATAGAATATCACATCCCCGGGAGTGGGTTACCGGCTGGGATCTTAGCCTTCAGCGGTTTGGGGGGGTTTATGTATAGAATAACAGATCCCCGGAGTGCGTTACAGGATAGGATCTAATCAATGTATTTTGGACGTGGGGCGGGACGGGGGGGGGCGGGGAGAGGGGGGGGGGGGGGGTTAAACTATTTTACAGATTTTTACTACATTTGGATGATTCAGAGCAACAAACAACTCTGTATATTTGCCCATCCATAAGGAAGTAGACACTTTGAGATGATTGTATTCAATAGGTAAGACTTTTATGGTGTGTGATGTTGTGTAGAATTGTACATGAACGTTCACAATAAATCTCGGCAATGTTGGTATCCCTTTGATGGCTTAATTTGTAGTTTATATTTTATCCATTCAAGTCCAGAGAAGAGGGGACAGTTGATGGGTATGTGCGGTTGAGGAAGAAGGGAGCAGTATAGTGGAAGGGGTGAGGGAGTGAGGAGAAGGGAGGGAGGAAGGGGGGGTGAGTGTTCGGCTGAGCATTCCGCACCGCCACATCACCTCCCCAACTAGCCCTCGCCCTTGCCTTCTCCAGAGGCTCGTCGCCCCTTTATTCCTCCCCTGTAGCCCGTGATCCTCTCCTCTAGCCCCTCCGCCCCTTTAAATCGAAGGTAGACACACAGTGCTGGAGTAACTGCGGGACAGGCAGCATCTCTCCAGTCCTTCTCTCCAGAGATGCTGCCTGTCCCGCGGGGTTTCTCCAGCACTTTGTGTGTACCTTAGACTTAAGTATGCAGCGGGCAGTGAGACCTTTAATTTTGTATCGTTATTGTACTGACAGTTTTTCTGTATTTGCTTTAATAAATAGTTATTTGTGCATTTCAGGATGTGCTCACTCCATTCATTGATCCGAATTCTTGAATCCTGCATATATGTCTTCATAGCCTGCTCCAATGGCAACAAATCATTGGTACTTCTTTCATGCCCCTTTGCCAGAGGTACTACCACATAGTATGACGGTGAACTCTGCCTGATCAGGTTGAACAGCGGATACAATAGTACACGAGTTATACTTCTCCCTTCAACTGCGTCAAAGGACCTTGACAGTCTTTTCAGGAGAGGCAGAGGTTCACTTACATGTCCTCCATCCTAACCGACTGCATCTGCTGTTCCAGTGGTGGACTCCTATCCTGTCTATCCTTCTCACCAGAGATGCTGACTTTCCCGCTGAGTTGCTCCAGTTTCCTCTGTCTATTTTCCGATTTGGCTTCCTGGTGTCGGGAATTTTGAGAATTATAAGGAAGATGAGTAGGTTATAGTTTGGTTCACCCTGGGGCTCACATACTGAGGAGCATGATGGGAAAATGGCCAAGATAGAATGTAGTTATATTCGCTATAGCTGAAACATTCTGCTGGAAAGCACAGGCGTTTTTAACAGTGGATGAGAGGATAGTCCTTCGCAGTTCTGTTTAGGTTCATATCTGTTGCAATATTGAGGTTCCTGCTGCTCTTTGTCACTGTGTTAATGTTAATGTTAATATTAATGTCAATGATCACACTTTTTTTACAAGGGGACACCATTTGGCGAGTAGAAACTTGACACATGTTATCTACACGTTTGATATATGGGAGGATGTTCAAAACAACAAGAAATGTAAGTTTAAAGTTAACTCTGGTGAACGACAAAGATGAAAGGTTACAGAGACATTGATTAATTATGATTTATTTCACGTTCACAAGTTATATGAGTATAAATAGACCTTGGACCTTCGTGTTCACTCCGCCATTCGATCATGACTGATAAGATAAGTTTTGATCTGCAATTTGAGAGGGAGAAGGTTAAATCAGAAGTGTCAGTGATGCAGTTGAACAAAGGGGACAATGAAGGCATGAGAGAGGAGCCGCCCAAGGTCGAGTGGAAAAATATACTAGCAGGAATGACAGTGGATGAACAATGGCAGGAATTTCTGGGCATAATCCAGAAGATGCAAGATTATTTCATTCCAAAGAGGAAGGATAATTCCAAGGGGAGGCAGAGGCAACTGTGACTGACAAGAGAAGTTTGGGATGCAATCAAACTAAAATAAATGTCGTATAACATAGCAAAGGGTAGCGGGAAGCCAGAGAATTTGAAACTTTCAAGGGACAACAGAAGGTATACAAAATGGACAATACGGGGTGAAAAGATTGAGCACGAGGGTAAGCTGGGCAAACATATAAAGAAGGATAGTAAACGGTCTTCAGTTATGTTAAGAGAAAAAGATTAGTAAATACAAATGTGGAAGGTTGGTCAATCCTTCTTGGCTCATCTTCTGGAATGTTTTGAGGATGTGAGAAGTAAGATTGATAAATGAGAGCCAGTAGATGTAGTGTATCTGGACTTTCAGAAAGCTGTTGATGAGGTCCAAACAGGAGATTAGTGGGCAAAATTAGAGCACATAGTATTGGGGGCAGGGTATTGACATGGATGGATAACTGGTTGGCAGACAGGAAACACAGAATATAATTAACGGGTCCCTGTCAGTAAGGCAGTTAGAGGCGAGTGGAATGTAGCATTGCCCAGTTACTTCCCTTGGAATCTTTCTTCCTCTTTGGAATGAACTGATCCTGCACATTCCGTATTGTTCACAGAAATACCTGCCATAGGTGTTCCACTGTCATCCTTGCTAGGGTATATTTCCAATCAACTTTGGCCAGCTCCTCTCTCGTGGCTCCATAGCCCCCTTTGTTCAACTGCAGTGCTGACACTTCCGACTTTCCCTTCTCCCTCTCAAATTGTGAATTATAACTTATCATATATCAAGGTCATAAACTCTGTTCCATGTGATACTTTCAATTCGCTGTTGAGCACCACTCCTCTCACAACTATCCCGATTTTTTCCCGACCTTACTCTCTTCTTCCATTTTAAACTTTCTCTCTTATTATTTCTGGACACTTCCGTTCCCTTTCCTGCACTCTTTTTCCCGTTAACTCCACGGATACGCTTCCACATTGTTGACGCCGCCTACCCACACCTGCCCCCCTACTATTTAGGTTAAACCCGCCCGCTTAGCACTAGCAAACCTGCCTTCTAATAGTTGGTTCCTCTCCAGTTAAGGTTCAAACCGTCCCCTGTACAGGTCACCTCTGGCCCAGATGAGATCGCAATGGTCAAGAAATCTAAATCCCAGCCGGTGTACCAACTCCTCAGCCATACATTCAGCCACACATGCCCTCCCCTATCTCTCTATTCGTACCCTCACTAAGACGAGGTACTGGACGAAAAACAAGATATAACTATTCTGGAAGTCCTGCTTTTCAGCCTCCTACCTAATACTCTGTATTCGAGTTGCGGAACCTCCATCCTCTTCTGACCAATGCCGTTTGTGCCCACATGCATAACTACTTCCGGCTCCTCCCCTTCCCTCTTGAGGCTGTCCTGCAATCGTTGTGAAATGCTTTGGACCCTGGCGCCAGGGAGGCAACACACCATCCTTGAGTCTTGCCTGTTGCAATTCCAAAAGTAACCATTGCTGAGGATACACATGTGTGTCGTTTCTGTAGCTTAGGAAAGTAATTTGACCTTGTCAACACTGCGGTCGATGCACAACGCTAATAAATCGACTTTCTGACTAGACTCACCACTGCCTGATGAGATGTTTTATTTTGCGCCTGTGCGTATCTATATAAGGTCGGGTATAGGGAATGGGTAAAGTACAAAACTCCCTCCTACGCTTCCCATAGTGCAACGCTTCACATTTATGTTTAAATTCCATCCGCCATCCACTTGCTCTCTTCCAGAGGTGATCCACATCCTTGTATAAACTCCACCGCCATCTTCACTGTTTTTGTTGCATCCCAAATGATTACAATGGAAGGATTGGTATTCTCTCAGGTTCCCCCTATCTATTGGAAATGTGTGGCTGGATCCCGGGCATAGTGTGGGACTGAATGTATCTGCTCTCTGACCCTGGAACTGATCAGCTGCCGGGTCAGCGAGCTCCGCATCGTACCATGTGTGTGAGAGACGGAGAGACTGTCCTGCTCCTTGTGCCTAGGGAGAGGGGACGTCAGAGTTGATTGAAATATCTCCCTATGGGGAGGAAAATGAAACAGGATGATTGAGGGAGAGGTCAGAGCCAGCTGCGTGTGTGAAACGGGCGGGTCAGCCGTTGCCTGCACATAATGCCTATTTATCCACCTCCATGCGCCTATACCAAAGTCTCTAAAACACTAGCAATGTCTGCCTCAACTACTATTGAGCGTTCCAAGTATCCACCGGGTGGCGCCAGCAATGGATGCCTCCCCAACAGCTGTTAGTCCTTTCATCTTTTTGGTTATTTTAGTGTGTCTTATTGTATGCTTTAAATGTTTCTTAGTATTACTTATGTGGGGATGGCGGGGGGTGGGAGAATAGGGAGAAACAGTTTCTCAGTCACTTGCCTTATTTTCCAACTTCCAACTTCCATGTTTTCATTTTCTCTATCTTACCTTATTTTTTACTCCCGCCCGTAACCAGTTATTTTGACTGTGTTGTCTATTGATACATAGATACATTAAAAAAAAAATAGGTGCGAAGGTAGGCCACGCGTCCTTTCGAGCCAGCACCACCATTGAATGATATCATGGCTGATCATCCACAATCAGTACCCCGTTCCTGCCCTCTCCCTGTATCCAATGTTTCCGCTAGCCGTAAAAGCGCTATGTTATGCCCCTGCCCCACTTAGGAAACTTGAACGGAAACATCTGGAAACTTTGCGACCTACCCAAGCTTTCCGTGCGTCTCCCGGAAGTTTTAGTCAGTCTCCCTACCTGCTTCCACTACCTGCAACTTCCGGCAACCACCTGCAACCTCCGGGAACTGCACATAAACCTTCGGTGGGGGCGCAAAGTCTCCACATGTTTCCGTTCGGGTTTCCTAAGTGGACAGGGAAATAACTCTCTTTTGAGTGCAAAACACTAGCAATGTCTGCCTCAACTACTATTGAGCGTTCCAAATATCCACCGGGTGGCGCCAGCAATGGATGCCTCCCCAACAGCTGTTAGTCCTTTCATCTTTTTGGTTATTTTAGTGTGTCTTATTGTATGCTTTAAATGTTTCTTAGTATTACTTATGTGGGGATGGCGGGGGGTGGGAGAATAGGAAGAAACAGTTTCTCAGTCACTTGCCTTATTTTCCAACTTCCAACTTCCATGTTTTCATTTTCTCTATCTTACCTTATTTTTTACTCCCGCCCGTAACCAGTTATTTTGACTGTGTTGTCTATTGATACATAGATACATTAAAAAAAAAATAGGTGCGAAGGTAGGCCACGCGTCCTTTCGAGCCAGCACCACCATTGAATGATATCATGGCTGATCATCCACAATCAGCACCCCGTTCCTGCCCTCTCCCTGTATCCAATGATTCCGCTAGCCGTAAAAGCGCTATGTTATGCCCCTGCCCCACTTAGGAAACTTGAACGGAAACATCTGGAAACTTTGCGACCTACCCAAGCTTTCCGTGCGTCTCCCGGAAGTTTTAGTCAGTCTCCCTACCTGCTTCCACTACCTGCAACTTCCGGCAACCACCTGCAACCTCCGGGAACTGCACATAAACCTTCGGTGGGGCGCAAAGTCTCCACATGTTTCCGTTCGGGTTTCCTAAGTGGGACAGGGAAATAACTCTCTTTTGAGTGCACACAGTGAATCGGCTACCGCTACCTTCTCAGGCAGAGAATTCCACAAATTCACAACTCTCTGCGTGACAACGTTTTTACACTTATCAGTTCTAAATGGCCTACCCCTTATTCTTAATCTGTGCCCCTTGGTTTTCGGACGCCCTCAGCATCAGGAACATGTTTCCTGCATCAAACGTGTTGAATCCCTTAATAATTTTATATGTTGCTATAAGGTTTCCTCTCACTCGTCTAAATTCCAATGAATACAAGCCCTGTCGTTCCATTCTTTCCTCATATGACGTTCCCGCCATCTCAGGAAATAATCTAGTGAAACTACGCTGCACCCAATAACAAGAACGTCCTTTGTCAAATTGTGAGACCGAAACTGCACACAATATTCCAGGTGTGGTCTCATCTGGTATGCTCTTATTCAACAGCTGGAGGACCTCTTTGCTTCTATTCACAAATATTCTCATTATGAAGGTCAGCTTTCTTCACTGCCTGCTGTACCTGCATGCTTACTTTCAGTGTTCAAGAAGGAACTGCAGATGCTGGAAGATCGAAGGTACACAAAATGCTGGAGAAACTCAGCGGGTGCAGCAGCATCTGTGGAGCGAAGGGAATAGGCGACCTTTCGGGCCGAAACGTTTCGGTCTGAAGAAGGGTTTCTGCCCGAAACGTCGCCTAGTTCCTTCGCTCCATAGATGCTGCTACACCCGCTGAGTTTCTCCAGCATGTTGTGTACTTTGCTTACTTTCAGTGACTGATGATCAAGGACAGCCAGGTTTCGTTCCACTCCCTTTTCCTGATCTGACACTATTCAGATAATAATCCGCCTTCTTGTTCTTGCCACCAACGTGGATAAACTCACATTGCTCCACATTATAGTCCATCTGCAATGCATCTGCCCCCCTCATCCAACCTATCCAAGTCGCACTGCCTTCTCATAGCATCCTATTCACAGTTCACAAAGCCACCCAGCTTTGTAGCATCTGTAAATTTGATAAGGTTACGTTTAATTCCTTCATCTAAATCATTATTACATATTGTAAATAGCTGCGGTTCCAGCACCCAGCCTTACGGCACCCCAGTAGTCATTACCTGCCATTCGTATCAGAACTGAACAAGGAGGAGGACACAAATGCAGGCTCAGACACAGGGCAGATCAGTCTTCAAAGTTTAATCGGTCCAAGTCAGTACATGGGTAAGCAAAACAGAGGCAACAGTACAATCAAGTATCATACACAATGCGGGCAGTGAGACCTTTCATTTTGTATCGTTAATGTATTGACTGTTTTTCTGTATTTGCTTTCATAAATAGTTATTTGTGCATTTCAGGATGTGCTCACTCCATTCATTGATCAGAATTCTTGAATCCTGCATATATTGCTTCATAGCCTGCTCCAATGGCACCAAATCATTGGTACTACTTTCATGCCCCTTTGCCAGAGGTACTGCCACATAGTATGCCGGTGAACTCTGCCTGATCAGGTTGAACAGCGGATACAGTAGTACATGAGTTATACTTCTCCCTTCACCTGCGTCAAAGGACCTTGACAGTCTTTTCACGGGAGGCAGAGGTTCACTTGCATCTCCTCCAACCTAACCGACTGCATCTGCTGTTCCAGTTGTGGACTCCTATCCTGTCTATCCTTCTCTCCAGAGATGCTGACTTTCTCGCTGAGTTGCTCCAGTTTTCTCTGTCTATTTTCCGATTTGACTTCCTGGTGTCGGGAATTTTGAGAATTATAAGGAAGATGAGTAGGTTATAGTTCGGTTCACCCTGGGGCTCACATACTGAGGAGCATGATGGGAAAGTGGCCAAGATAGAATGTAGTTATATTCGCTAAAGCTGAAACATTCTGCTGGAAAGCACAGGCGTTCTTAACAATGGATGAGAGGATAGTCCTTCGCAGTTCTGTTTAGGTTCCTATATGTTGCAATATTGAGGTTCCTGCTGTTCTTTGTCACTGTGTTAATGTTAATGTTAATATTAATGTCAATGATCACACTTTATTTACGAGGGGATACCATTTGGCGAGTAGAAACTTGACACATGTTATCTACACGTTAGATATATGGGAGGATGTTCAAAACAACAAGAAATGTAAGATTAAAGTTAACTGGTGAACGACAAAGATGAAATGTTACAGAGACATTGATTAATTATGATGTGTTTCACGTTCACAAGTTATATGAGTATAAATAGACCTTGGACCTTCGTGTTCACTCCGCCATTCAATCATGGCTGATAAGATAAGTTTTGGTCTACAATTTGAGAGGGAGAAGGTTAAATCAGAAGTGTCAGTGATGCAGTTGAGCAAAGGGGACAATGAAGGCATGAGAGAGGAGCCGCCCAAGGTCGACTGGAAAAATATACTAGCAGGAATGACAGTGGAACAGCAATGGCAGGAATTTCTGGGCATAATCCAGAAGATGCAGGATCATTTCATTCAAAAGAGGAAGGATAATTCCAAGGGGAGGCAGAGGCAACTGTGACTGACAAGAGAAGTTAGGGATGCAATCAAACTAAAATAAATGTCGTATAATATAGCAAAGGGTAGCGGGAAGCCAGAGAATTTGAAACTTTCAAGTGACAACAGAAGGTATACAAAATGGGCAATACGGGGTTAAACGATTGAGCACGAGGGTAAGCTGGGCAAACATATAAAGAAGGATAGTAAACGGTCTTCAGTTATGTTAAGAGAAAAAGATTAGTAAATACAAATGTGGAAGATTGGTCCAAGTCAACGTGGATTTCTGAAGGGAAAATCCTTCTTGGCTCATCTTCTGGAATGTTTTGAGGATGTGAGAAGTAAGATTGATGAATGAGAGCCAGTAGATGCAGAGTATTAGTGGGAAAGATTAGAGCACATAGTATTGGGGGCAGGGTATTGACATGGATGGATAACTGGTTGGCAGACAGGAAACACAGAATATAATTAACGGGTCCCTGTCAGTAAGGCAGTTAGAGGCGAGTGGAATGTAGCATTGCCCAGTTACTTCCCTTGGAATCTTTCTTCCTCTTTGGAATGAACTGATCCTGCACATTCCGTATTGTTCACAGAAATACCTGCCATAGGTGTTCCACTGTCATCCTTGCTAGGGTATATTTCCAATCAACTTTGGCCAGCTCCTCTCTCGTGGCTCCATAGCCCCCTTTGTTCAACTGCAGTGCTGACACTTCCGTCTTTCCCTTCTCCCTCTCAAATTGTAAATTAGAATGTATCATATATCAAGGTCATCAACTTTGTTCCTTGTGATACTTTCAATTCGCTGTTGAGCACCTCTCCTCTCACAACTATCCCGATTTTTTCCCGACCTTACTCTCTTCTTCCATTTTAAACTTTCTCTCTTATTATTTCTGGACACTTCCGTTCCCTTTCCTGCACTCGTTTTCCCGTTAACTCCACGGATACGCTTCCACATTGTTGACGCCGCCTACCCACACCTGCCCCCCTACTATTTAGGTTAAATCCGCCCGCTTACCACTACCAAACCTGCCTTCTTATAGTTGGTTCCTCTCCAGTTAAGGTTCAAACCGTCCCCTGTACTGGTCACATCTGCCCCAGATGAGATCGCAATGGTCAAGAAATCTAAATCCCAGCCATACATTCAGCCACACATTCCCTCCCCTATCTCTCTATTCATACCATCACTAAGACGAGGTACTGGACAAAAACAAGGTATAACTATCCTGGAAGTCCTGCTTATCAGCCTCCTACCTAATTCTCTGTACTCGAGTTGCAGAACCTCCATCCTTGTCTTACCAATGCCGTTTGTGCCCACATGCATAACTACTTCCGTCTCCTCCCCTTCCCTCTTGAGGCTGTCCTGCAATCGTTCTGAGATGCGTTGGACCCTGGCGCCAGGGAGGCAACACACCATCCCTGAGTCTTGCCTGTTGCAATTCCAAAAGTAACCATTGGTGAGGATAACACATGTATGTAGTTTATGTGGTTTAGGAAAGTAGTTTGACCTTGTTCACACTGCGGTCGATGCACAACGCTAATACATCGACTTTCTCAATAGACTCATATCCGCCTGATGAGATGTTTTATTTTGTGCCTGTGCGTATCTATATAAGGTCGGGTATAGGATATGGGTAAAGTACAAAACTCCCTCCTACGCTTCCCATAGTGCAACGCTTCACATTTGGTGTTAAATTCCATCCACCATTCACTTGCTCTCTTCCAAAGGTGATCCACATCCTTGTATAAACTACACCGCCTTCTTCACCGTTTTTGTTGCATCCCAAATGATTGCGGCAGGAATGGATGCCTCCCCAACATCTGTTAGTCCTTTCATCTTGTTGGTTATTTCAGTGTGTCTTATTGTATGCTTTAAATGTTTCTTAGTATGTCTTATGTGGGGATGGCGGGGGGTGGGAGTATAGCGGGAAACCGTTTCTCAGTCACTTGCCTTATTTTCCAACTTCTAACTTCCATGTTTTCATTTTCTCTATCTTACCTTAGTTTTCACTCCCGCCCGTAACCAGTTATTTTGACTGTGTTGTCTATTGATACATAGATACATTAAAAAAAATAGGTGCGAAAACTTTGCGACCCACCCAAGGTTTCCGTGCGTCTCCCGGAGGTTTTAGTCAGTCTCCCTACCTGCTTCCACTACCTGCAACTTCCGGCAACCACCTGCAACCTCCGGGAACTGCACGTAAACCTTGGGTGGAGCGCAAAGTCTCCACATGTTTCCATTCGGGTTTCCTAAGTGGGACAGGGAAATAACTATCTTTTGAGTGCACACAGTGAATCGGCTACCGCTACCTTCTCAGGCAGAGAATTCCACAAATTCACAACACTCTGCGTGACAACTTTTTACACTTATCAGTTCTAATTGGTCCACCCCTTATTCTTAAACTGTGCCCCCTTGTGTTCGTACGCCCTCAGCATCAGGAACATGTTTCCTGCATCAAACGTGTTGAATCCCTTAATAATTTTATATGTTGCTGTAAGGTTTCCTCCCATTCGTCTAAATTCCAATGAATACAAGCCCTGTCGTTCCATTCTTTCCTCATATGACGTTCCCGCCATCTCAGGAATTAACCTAGTGAAACTACGCTGCACCCAATAAAAAGAACGTCTTTTGTCAAATTGTGAGACCGAAACTGCACACAATATTCCAGGTGTAGTCTCATCTGGTATGCTCTTATTCAACAGCAGGAGGACCTCTTTGCTCCTATTCACAAATATTCTCATTATGAAGGTCAGCTTTCTTCACTGCCTGCTGTACCTGCATGCTTACTTTCAGTGTTCAAGAAGGAACTGCAGATGCTGGAAGATCGAAGGTACACAAAATGCTGGAGAAACTCAGCGGGTGCAGCAGCATCTGTGGAGCGAAGGGAATAGGCGACGTTTCGAGCCGAAACGTTTCGGTCTGAAGAAGGGTTTCGGCTGATGATCAAGGACAGCCAGGTTTCGTTCCACTCCCCTTTTCCTGATCTGACACCATTCAGATAAGAATCTGCCTTCTTGTTCTTGCCACCGACGTGGATAAACTCACATTGCTCCACATTATAGTACATCTGCAATGCATCTGCCCCCCTCATCCAACCTATCCAAGTCGCACTGCCTTCTCATAGCATCCTCTTCACAGTTCACAAAGCCACCCAGCTTTGTAGCATCTGCAAATTTGATAATGCTACTTTTAATTTCTTCATCTAAATCATTTTTACACATTGTAAATAGCTGCGGTTCCAGCACCCAGCCTTACGGCACCCCAGTAGTCATTACCTACCATTCGGTAAGGGACCCGTTATTTCCTACCCTATGTTTCCTCTCTGCCTTCCAATTTTCCATCCATGTCAATTCCCCACCCACAATACAATGTGCTCTAATATTGCCCGCCAATCTCCTGTGTTTGACTTTATCAAAAGCTGTCCAATTCGGATACCACGTTCACGAGGGTTTCGCATTGAACGTGTTTTAAATCATCTATCGGCCCGAATCCTGAAGGAATCTGGCATTCTGCCTATTAAGTTGTGTCTCTCCCCAATAGGTAGGCTGATCCAGGCGATTTGAGGTTCAGAGTGACTTGGTGGATTGGATTTTGAACTGCATAAAACAAAGAAATCAGGTGGTTGCAGTGAAAGGGTAGTATTGTGGTTGGAGGTTTATGACCAATGTATCTCTGCTGGGACTCCTGTTGTTGTGATCCTCATATATACACTTACCTTAATATACGCAAATACAGTGGAATGAACGTAGATAAAGATATACGCAAGTGCAAATGCGGTTTACATGGTTGCATGGAGGGATAGTTGTGGCGATACGCAGTGGGTTGAGTGCAGGTGCATTACATCCTAGTTGGACCAGTCCTGGAAGTCATCTCCATCATACAATTCCACATTTCACTCCTCTTCTTATCTGTTATATTTTTGTTCCCATTTCATCTCCACCTCTTGTCCACTCACGGAGACGGTCTGAGGGACGGTATGAGCGGCCGTAAACCCAAACCAGACCCCGTCACAGAGAGTCCGTAAACAGAGACACAGAGTGAGTCGGGTTGTTTGTTGGGACCGTGCTTCAGTTGATATCTGACAACAGCAGTCCTGGTTTAATGTTTTTCGAGTGACGGGCTCAGTCATTGAGTGTAAACCCCGAATGGCGCTGACATACACACTCGCTGAGGGAATATTCGGGAAAGAATTTTCACCGAATAACCAATTAATACAACACTCTTTCCACCAACCCTGTAGTCGCTTTACTCTATTTAGTGATTAAAAAATAACTTGCCATTAAGCAGGAAATACGTATCAACTATGTGAAGTTGAACTCCTGTCTCCTGGGCAGCAAGCCGAGATGCTGGCCATTATATTCAAGTGGAGCCGTTATCAATTATGCAATCTCCCATTTAGATGTCGATGATCAGCATAGCTTTGTGAACGATGAAACTTACCTTTCAGTAATCCACATCACTGTGTGACCGGAGTGATCTTGGGATTTTTTAACGAATCGTCCACTTGTCATATTCAAGGCCTAGTCGGGGTTAGCAATCCCATTTGCCCCCAATTGACTGTTGTTGGAAGGCACATTTATCATCAGGAAAGGACACAAAGTGCTGAAATAACTCCGCGGGTCAGGGCGCATATCGGTAGCATGAACAGGCGACGTATCGCAACGGGACCATACTTCAGACGGACTACATCGACAATAAAGATGAGGCGAAGGGGGCCTTGTCATTGAGGGATACTGATGACTAGAAGGGCGTGTAAGACGTCTCGGCTGGATGTGGGAAGGGACTGGAAAAGGGGGCTAGCATGAGAACGAGCTATGTGGAGATGGTTTCAATAGGGAAGGAGGACACAGAGCAGATGGGTCTGGCAGGAAAGTCATGTTCGTGGAGTTTGAAAGGAGACAGAAGCGAGTAGTGTAGGGATTGGGAATGTTAAGGTTGGATACTGGATGGTTAGGACAGCAGAAGTGACAGGTGGTGCTATGGTAAAGATGAGGAATGGCGACATAGTAATCGAACGTTACTGAAGAATTGAGGGGCGTGTGAGGTGCCTCGGAAACAGGATCCTCAGTCTGAAGAAGGACCACGGACCGAAACATCACCTGTCCAAGTTCTCCAGAGATACTGCCTTGTCTGCAGAGTTGTTCCAAGACTTTGAATCATTTTGCATCAACCAACATCTGCATTTCCCAGGTGCTACATTTAAAATCATGATTTATTTTCGATGTTCTTGATGTGAAAGACATATGTGGAGAGATTTGAAATTAATCAACTGTTGCACATGTCGACTCTCACTTCAGTCGGATCCCGGGTGAAGAATCATTTGGGCTTGTGTACCTCCGGCATGACAGAGAATGGGGACAGCAGGTGGATGCGACAGGAACTGGACCGGGGCCGACTTCTGATCCATCGCGAATCAATGCCGAGATCAACGAACGAGCCTATCTAGATCCCTTAAATCCCCTTGCACCATGTGGCGATGGTGGTATATTGGCGAGCATAGCTGCCTTCCAAGCAGTTGACCCGGGTTCAATTCCCGGCCATCGCAGTTTGAACAATTTTAATTGTCGGATGTTGGAACTGCCAACACTTGGAGGACTCGAGGGGGCGACTGGTCTTCTCCGGCAAATGGACATCCAACCTCCTGAATTCATTTGAGATACATAATTTCCATGAAGGGAGATGAAGGGCGAGTTATCTCCATTTCATTATTATTATTATTCCTTTTCATTAATGCTATTTCTCTTTGAGATGGTCAGTGGATCAGAGACGGAATTCCTCTCCTTTTCCCGGAAAAAAATGACTGGATCCGTGTGCGGTCAGGAAACCAAGAAGCCGAAGTCAAAATGCCGACCCTACATCTCGCCGAAAATCCGAGATACCGAAAGGAAACAAACCGATCGGACACGACGCCGAAAGGAAACGAAGCCGCACGGACACGATGCAGAAGGGACATAACTTCGAAAATCAGCCGAACTGACATGACGTCTCCGGGGACATGATTGTTCCGACGTCTGGTCTGTCATTGACAAAGATCAGCGATTGGTCCAGACCCCCCCGCGTCCATCACATTACTGGCCGGGGGAGACGGGAGGGGGGGGGGAGCTTCAGCTTGCATTTGTAAAATGGTGGCAGTGGCTCCAAACTGCTGCGAATAACAGAGAGACTTTTCCACGCCATGTTCGTTCCCTGTCAGATTTTAAGCCGACAAATAAGTACAAAAATAATAAGAAATATTGTTTTCAGCTTATTTGCGTCATGTCCGTTCGACGTATTTTCAACGTCGTGTCCGGTCGGCGTCGTGTCCTTTCGGTGTCGTGTCCGTTCGGCTTCGTGTATATTCGGTGTCATTTCATCTTGGTTTTTTGACGTGATGTCTTTTCTGCATCTTGGCCTCGACTTCTTGGCTTCGGCTTCTCGACCTTCGGCGTCCCATCAGGGTACCGACTGGATCAATGCATTCTCCTGTTCACTCTATTCTATATGCCTACATCATGCTAGTACACAACCCAACGTGCACACAGGACCTGTTCAGCCCAAGTTACGTCAGTCTGTCATCAACCGCTCTCTGTTTACCCCGTGGTATCTCTATCCTCAGTCCTCCTCACTCAATTCCTGGCATGACCTTCGCCCCGTTCTTTTGCAATTATTCACGTAATGTCGTTATACAGAACGGAAGAAAGCAGGGCGAAGAAACCCCGTCTGTCCAGACTGGAATGGTGATTATTCGGCGCCATCAGAGCCTCAGCCACCCCAATTTTATTCCATACGTTCTTAAACACCAATTGTATTCCCCGCTGACGCCAATATACCTCTATTACCTGTACAGTGATGCTAGGAGCATGCTAGGCTCTTCGTTGAGCATGCTAGGCTCTTCATGTACCAGCTGCTTCGTGGGATAAAATACATCCATTCGGCTAATGTGCTGCACAGAGATCTCAAACCGGCTAATCTCTTCATTAACACTGAGGATCTGGTGCTGAAAATAGGGGATTTTGGTCTGGCACGCATCATGGACCCCCATTACTCTCACAGTGGGCGTTGTGTCTGCAGAAGTCCGTTTTTTTGTTGGGAAATCGTGAATGGTAAATATTTTTTGACGCCAAGACAAGTTCGACCAACACACTAAATGTCTACTGAACTGTGAGTGTGGTGTTTTGTGTCGTTTTATGGTGGTTTGATGGTGGTTTCACCCTGCTTCAAATAGTATGAAACTGCATTTTAATGTGGTGGCCTTGCACGAAATGGTATGGTGCTGCATTTGAATGTGGTGTCGTTGCACCCTGCATTAAATGGTATGAAACTGCATTTGAATTTGGTGGCTTTGCACCCTCCTTGAAATGGTATGAAACTGCACTTGATTTCGGTAGCCTTGCACCCTGCTTGAAGTGGTTGCGAACTGCACTTGAATGTTGTGGCCTTGCACCCTGCTCGAAGAGGTAAGAAACTGCACTTGAATTCGGTGGCTTTGCACCCTGCTTGCAATGGTAGGAACATGGATTTGAATGTGGTGACCTTGCACTCTGCTTGAAATGGAATTTCAAGGAATAGCCGTGAGTCAACTGCCAGCCCACCAGCCGTGGTGAGCTGCCAGCCCATCGGGTTGAGGAACTGAGCTGCCACCCCAAGTATCCATTTGGCCCACAATATTCATAATTGTCCTCTGGAGACCAATAGTCCCTGCAGCCAACAACACCAATACCAGCGCTCCAGAAAGCCCCCCGACCCACTGGCCACCAATATTGGAAATGGTGGAGATGTGGAATATTGCGTCGGGGGACCAGCCCGCCCGTGTGAACATGGGACCCAACGGGTCCCACTTAGTCTAGTCCAATATAAACTTACTGACTCCCACAGGTATCTAGACTACACTTACTGCCTCCTGCAAAGACTCTGTCCCCAATACCTAACACCGCCATCTACGCCGCTGCGGCGCCCAAGATGATGTGTTCCATACCAGGACATCGGGTCCTCAGTTTCTATGGGACGGGGTTCCCCTCTTCCATCATAAATGAGGCCCTTGGCCCCCCTTCCACCTGTCGCAACAGGGACAGAACCCCCCTAATCCACACCTTTCGCCCCCGTCAGCCGTCGCATATACCACATAATCCTCCGACATTTTAGCCACTTCCAACGGGATCTCGCCACTAGCCATATCTTCCCATCTCGACGCCTTTCCACTTTCCGCAGAGACAATGTCCATCTCGACTCCCTGGTAATCTCGACCCTTACCTCCCAGCCGACCCGCTCCCCAGGTACTTTTCCCTGAAACGGCAGGAGTGCAACACCTGTCCCTATAGCTCCTCCATCGCCTATTGCCCATGGACCCCGACAATCTTTCCCCGACTCCCACATCCCCAACTACAGGATCTGTGAGTCCTTGTTCATCAGTCACTGAAAGTAAGCATGCAGGCACAGCAGGCAGTGAAGAAAGCGAATGGCATATTAGCCTTCATAGCAAGAGGAGTTGAGTATAGGGGCAAAGAGGTCCTTCTGCAGATGTAGAGGGCCCTGGTGAGACCACACCTGCAGTATCGTGTGCAGTTTTGGTCTCCAGATTTGAGGGAGGAGCGATAATTTTATTGCGAAGCTGCAGCAGAAAGAGACACATTAACCCCGTCCTGGTGCATTTAATAATTTAAAACTATTCATTGCATTGTGGCCTGGTTCGCTTTTCTGAACGTCAAAGAATGAAGAAAGTTGCAGAAAATGGTGTACTGTGAATGGTCAATCATCCGCACTGACCTCCGCACATTGAAGGGATCTGCAGGAAGAGCGGCTCAATAATGTAGCTAAACGAATTAAAAGCACACGCAATACCGGCCATACTCCCTTCTCGCTGCTTCCGTCCGGAAAAAGAAACAGGTGCCTGCCAATCAACATCCACACGACTGAAACAGATTTTGTGCCACGAACCGTCAGGCTCTTCAACCGCTCTGGACAACCCGAACCTCAACCCAACCTCAGCATCAGCATCAAACAATAATGTCCTTTGTATATGCTTGCACTGCGTACTGCAGCGCGCCATTATGTTCAAGAGTCAGGACTCAAGATTGTTTTATTGTAATATGTCCCGGACGGGACAATGAAATTCTTACTTGCTGCAGCACAAGAAATATGTGAATATGCAAACATTGTACATATCGGGAAACAAAAAGAAAAGGTTCCATAAATAACAAATATAATGCAACTAACAAATAATAACACAGTCCTTTGCAGTTCAGAGCTCAGAGTTTATTCGATGTTGTGTTTAATAACCTGGTGGCTGTGGGGAAGTAGCTGTTCCTCAACCTGGACTTTACAGATTTCAGGCTCCTGTACCTTCTTTCTGATGGCAATTATGTTCTGGTCATCTAGTTTAACAAATAATGTTAAGATTCATTAATATATATATTTGTTGCGTTGTTGCGTTTAATGTGCCTGTAAATTGCAATATTTGAGAATGTTATTTTCCAGTCTAGATGCATATGCCAATTATACACAATTAAACAGACTTGATCTTCAATAAGTACAAACAATGTCGACAATTCCCCAACAACAGACAGGGAGGTTCCATTGATTGCATCACAGGGAATAGAGGACAGGACCCAGTTTACTACTCCACAGATTGAGGCGGGAGACTGCTAGGAAGATGAGAGGGGATGGAATTCGGATGCTTGAACCGCCTCCGAATACCCGATCGTTTAACAATTGCAGCAATTGTGGAAAACTGTGGAATCTTATTGTGCAGCTGTTGTCTGAACTTGGTCTGTGACATGGCATAGGTGATCGTGTTTGAGCAGCAACTCAGAAGCTGCATAATGTATCCCATTTCCTCCATCATATAAAATGTACTAGACTCAGAAATTCCCAACCACATAATGCGCCTTAAAATTAAATTCACTGCAAACAGCGCCCATAACACTAAAAAATTCCCCGAGATAACGAACAGTAAGATGATAGATTTTCTGCGGGTCTCCAATCCTGGATCTTTGCTATTTTCCGAACGGCCGCGCTGAAGGAGTCGCTCGCGGGCTCTGCTGCCGGTTACAATGTTTCTGACTGTTAAGGCATTTAGCAGCAAAACTAGAACAAATGGGACACAGGGGGTGAGAACATAATGGAAGAGTTCGATTGCTGCCCACGCCTGTGAAACACTGACACTCGTCTCCACGCCACAAAATGTGGGGTTATTACCAAGGCGATATTGTTTCATATGTATGAAGTACCAGGTCACGTCCTTTAAGCAAAGGAGTCCCATCACGGTTCCCAGGACCACAGCCGCCGTTTTCTCGGTGCAATATTTAACTTTCAGTTTTGGGCAACTGATGGCCACAAATCGGTCAAATGTGAAACTGACTGTGAACCAAACAGAGGAATCTACCACAGCATACAGCAGGATAGAATGGACATTACACACGGGTAGTGACAACACAAAACGGAACTGGTCCGGATAGACGATCGGAATGTGCCTTAGAACGACGTCGAAGAGGATGACGAGAAGATCCGCCGTTGCCATGGCCACCATGTAGCGAGTGACACACATGGAGAGACCGCACTTTCCTTTATTCAGAATCACAATCACCAATAAGTTGGCTGGGGAAGAAAAAGAAACAAAAACTGCACTTCAATCTGGAGTGAAGAATAACAATCAAAGCATGCCGGCATACAGATGTGGACGTTTGCCAACATTCGTGATGCAATCTTGAAACAGATGGAAGGTTCGATTTGTCAATAATTGGAACCAGATCATCCAATACGGAAAGAATAATCATCCGATGAATAATAGGTCACGCATTTCTCAATATTCATCCAATGACAGTTTCCGGACCCTCTATGTGGCTGCTTCAGGTGGGTATGGAATTGTTGACGTGTAAGTCAACTTCACATACAGAGGTAGCGGGTGGAATTCTACTTACTCTCCGAAGGTTATTAAAATATGTGTTTATCTTGAACAATTAACAATACACAAGAGTTCAAATCTAAATTCACGGACAACAATTTTAAACAAACGTACTTAAAATCACAAACTGGAAAGGAAGAAGAATCAGAAAATAATTAATGAAAAGGGTTAAAAATGAATTACTTTCATTTTGCTGTATTATAAATCAAATCCAAAGTCACGTTAGGACAGATTTTGGCATAGTCGTTAAACCAACATCTACAAAATGGTTTACATTTAATTATGAATGTGTATGCATTAATTTATATAATAATAATAATTTCCATGCCCACGTAATAACGCGCAGAATGCATTACTCCTCCGCCTAGCAGAGCTGGTCCTTACTTTTAACAACTTCTGTTTCGACTCCTCCCACTTTCTCCAAATCCGAGCTATGCCTGCTTCTTTGTCGGGTACTTCGATCAATCCTTGTTTCAGGCGTTCACTGGCCCTATCCCCGAACTCTATCTCCGCTACATTGACGACTGCATCGGGGCTACTACCTGTACCCATGCAGAACGTACTGACTTCATTAACTTCACAACTAATTTCCATCCTGCACTTAATTTCACTTGGACCATCTCCGACATTCCCCTATTGTTTCTTGATCTCTCCGTCTCCTTCAAAGGAGATAGACTATGGACTGACATCTGATATAACCTTACTGACTCCCACAGGTATCTAGACTACACTTACTGCCTCCTGCAAAGGCTCTGTCCGCTATTCCTAATTCCGCGGTCTACGTCGCTCGGTAGGGTCCCGTCGATATACTGCAGCTCCACATTTTCTCCCCCTTACCCCAATCGCAACAGGGACAGAGCCTCCCCTAATCCGCACCTTTCACCCCATCAGCCGTCGTATGCACCAAATAATCCACCGGCATTTTAGTCACCTCCATCGGGACCCCGCCATTAGCCACATCTTCCCATCTCCACTCCTTTGCACTTTCCGCAGATACCGTTTCCTCCGCAACTCCCTGGTGAACTCGACCCTTACCGCCCCGCCGACCCGCTCCCCAGGTACTTTGCCCTGAAACGGTAGGGGATGCAACACCTGTCCCTATACCTCCTCCCGCGACTCCGCCCACGGACCCCTACAATCATTTTAGGTGAGACAGAGGTTCACTAGCATCTCCTCCAGTCTCATCTACTGTATGCGCTGTTCCAGGTGTGGACTCCTATATATCAGCAAGACCAAGCACAGGGTCGGCGATCGTTTCGCTTAACACTCCGCTCATGCCGCTTAAACTTACCTGAGCTCCCGGTTGCTAAACACATTAACGCCCCCTCCCATTCCCATACTGACCATTTTCTCCTTTGCCACCTCCAGTGTCAGAGTGAGTCCCAGCGCAGATTGGAGGACCAGCACCTTGGGCAGCTTGCACCCCAGCGGTTTAAATATTGTATTCGCTAACTTCAAGTAATCCTCGCATTCCCGCTCTCTCCATCCCTCTTCTTCCCAATTCTCCGACAAGTCTGACTGCCCCCCTGATGACATTGTAAGTCTGTTTGCTTTGTTGTAACTTTCTCCGAACTAACAATGATCTATTCTACATTTTCCTTAATCATCATCTATTTCATCTCTTACACGTCCTCATCTCTGTAATCTCCTTTCCACTGACGGTCAGCCTGAAGAAGGGTTTCGAACCGATACGACACCCATTCCTTCATCCAGAGTATGCGCTGTCCCAGGTGTGGACTCCAATACATCGGTGAGACAAAGCGCAGATCTTTCCCGCTATTATTTTCGCAATTTGTGTCTTTCAGTGGAAATCCAGTGACATTTCCATCAGCCATTGTTGAGAAAAATGCTTTCCATGCTGGATCTGACAAAGAACGGAGTCTGCATCTGCTGGAAAGTGTTGGAAAAATAAGAAAGCTGCAAGGGAACTCAGCGGGTCAGAGAATCTCTGAGGACGTAAAGAAGCTCAATATGAAATATCACCATCCCATACCTCGATTATGCGTTACCGCTTCAGATGATCTCTGAGGCGCAGTTCCCACACCAGCAATTTTTGCAATATATTCGTTAAATTTCTCTCTAAAACCTCAGTGGCAACAGGAGAAATTATCCACATGTGCACTCATGTCCACCCCCTCATTTATACTAATATGAGACTGTTGATCATGAGGAGTTATGGAGTACAAATCAAAAAAGCACACGTGACCGAACTGAGATTGTTAACCCTCATTAACAAATTCTAAGCAACAGAAGCAAGCATCCCTCGTGGAATATAAAAACTAAAAATAGAAAAATAAAGATGAAATGTGAAATTAAAAGATTAATTTCTGGAAACACTCAGTCAAGATTCGTTTTGAAAAATACATGTTTCGTGTCAGAGGCCCTTCATACAATTTATTGACTGTTTTTTTTCGGAATCTGATTTATGATGGTCAATTCAAACATTTCAAGAGGTTCGTGTATTTTGGCTCATTGTACACGTGTAATTCTATAAAGGCGGGCAGCGTGTTGAGAAGCGCCAAAGCAAAATTATTCTAAAAACCAGGCAGTGCACCTAGATCTCATATGTCCGGGCATAACTGCGAGGAAAGGAACAAAGGTTATGTTTTACGTTCATGGGCGTAGAGTTCCCCAAAACTCAAGGAACATCTAAAAAAAGCCAAAAAGTGCAATCAGCAGCCGGATATTCTAAAATTAAATGAACCCGTTCCGTAATTCGAAAGAGTAAATTGTATTATTTATATCCAGCAACTGAACATTGCCGATAACTTCAATAAAATTAATTACTCGTGGCTTTTACCATGAAACCAAAGCGCTTGCCGCCATGCGTTAAAATACCGTGATTAATCTCATCAATATCGCAATGTGCAAATCAAAAAAGGTTAAAATAGACGGCAGAACTAATTCCTTCACAATATTCCAATCGTCAGCCGCAAAGAAGCGGAAGGAACGGAAAATATTTAACACAGGGAGAGATCATCTGAGCTTGCGAATACCATCAGTTATATTTGTGCAAGGCTGCCAAAAGCAGTGCTGCGCTGTGAGTAATGTTGGGTTCGGAATAATTGGTGATACATTCGGCGCGTTATGAGCACAAAACGGGAGGAAAACCTGTTCCCAAATATTCGTCCAAGAAAAAAAAATGCTGGCTTGAGTCCTACGTTAAACTGACTGCACGAGAGATAACTGCGTGGGGTCAAAGCCATTTTCTGAGAGAGTGAAATAGGACTTAAACTCAACCAGTAGGTAATTTTTGAGTCGTTTTTACAAATTTAATAACACCCGAGGGGGCAGCGGCAAAGTTACTGCATTACGGTGCCAGAGACCCGGGTTCAATTCAGTCTATGGATCCTGTTTTTTCGTAGTTTGTTCGTTCTTCCCGTGAAATGCGTGGGTTTTCCTAGGGAACTCCAGTTTCCTCACACACTCCAAAGATAGGTAATCTACAGGTAGGTTAATTGTAAAATAGATTAGGTTCTTGTGGTAGGTGAAATGTCGTGTTTTCCTTCGTGTGTGCAGAATACTGTTAGTGTGTGTCGATTGTTCGGCTCTAAACCGCAAAAAGTTGCACTACCCGCACTGTATCTCTGAATTAAAAACTAAACTAAACAGTGTACATAAGATTAAACCTTCGAAAATTAAACATACGAAAAATAAGATGCACATGCAGCGATATTCCACAATTATATTCTAGATTATTTAAAAAATGACACAATGGGCAATAATTGCAATTGCATTGCTGTTATTTAAAATATACGTCAAAAGGAATGAATTTCTGCATGACAGCTGAGCAGCGTCCGATAACGCGACAAAACGCTTTCAACTATCATGTCCGCACCTCGCATTAATCCCACTATAATTATACATTATTCTACCCATATTCCTACCAACGCCTATCAGGTTCTACTGTTGAAAACGCACAGCGGCTAAATAGCTCTGCTAAATAGTCTGCAGACTGCACACCTTCCACTCTGTATAAATCAATGTTGTCAGGGGAAGGGCCTGCAAACTGCACACAGTCAGGACGGTGTAGACCCAAGTTGCTGGACCTGCGAAGCAGTGACCACACTACCTTCGTCACAGTGCAGCGCGTTATATTCCATATAACACAAAACACTGTTCACGGGGAATGACATTTCCAATTGCCAGTTATTCTAGAGAAACCTCATATGAATAGCCGAACACTTCCAGAAAACATTTACACAGCTAACCATATAATGTAGTATTGTCTATAAAATGCAATTTCTGGTCGTGGGATGATTTCATTCTGACATTTTGGGGAGACACAAACTGCAGGAAAATGAAAGGGGCCTCATTCGGATATCGGTGGAAATACGGCAGGAATAGATGCGAAATATTTTATGTCGAATTGAAAACAGCAGCAGGTCATGGACGCTAAGAACGACGACTGAGTGAGGAATTGTATCGCCCACGGAAACCTATCGTGGTCAAAGATGCACAGGCTCCTAGCAAACTGCAGATGTAAAAGCTAGAAGGTAACAAAATCTGTATAATGTTCATTAATTTTCGTCTTTTGAGCTATTTATATAATCTAGCAAGTTTTAATAACAGAGCATCATGCCGTCAATATACGGAAATATGGCGCAGGGTGGAAACAGACAGTGAAACCAGAAGTGTGAGGAAATCCTGACGGGAGTGAGTGGAACGAGATACTGACAAGCTTTCTGTCTGTGATTATTCGGCAGCAGATAAAATTGCCACAGATTCAACAAACATTAATTGGAGCTGACGTCTGTGCTCAGCGCTCGATCAGAGTGAAAAGCTGCAAATAAAAGCTGCAATGTTGCCAAATTCGGTGGTGAGTGAAAAATAAACCATTTGAAGGGTAGCAAAGAAATTGGATGTGAAAGAGGATCGACGGCGAATAGTTTTTGAGAGGGAAAACGATTAGACGAGAAGCAGAGGTGGGTAACATTCACATAATAGATATCGTGACATTTACAGAAACACCACAACTCCAGCTGCGATATAAATATCAGAAATAACCTGTTCAAACTCAGAATTATTAATCATTGACCTGTTGCGAAGTAAATTAAAATCATATTGGGAAGATAAAGTAACAGCAATATCCTGCCGTTGCTACTTACCAGGGATACCGAGTAGCGCGAATAGTGGATAGATGATCTTTTTCATATCACGAAGTATTGTTTTTACCCGCATCATTTCACGAATTGAAGCGATCAAGATGGTCGACATTGTGGCTTCACAACGGTGAGGAGGACAGCACGTCACGAAAATACAACGCTCACTTAATGACATGGTAAGGTACTCGCGGCTGCTTAAAGCGGGCAGGAAGGAATCCCAGGTGACATCATTAGCCTTCATTACAACGAGTTAAATTTCAGTCATTGAACAAATAACAAGATCTATAACAAAGTTATGCACCTGAATATATCACACTCATTTTTTAAAATATGATAATATTAATCGAAATTATGGGTCACATCGACACTACAGGGAGAATAGTTGTTTTACTTATGTAGTAAGAAAGCTACAACATAGACAAAGATCAACAGAGAAAAGAAGGAGTTAGCAATGAACAGCTATCCTTTTTGTGTTCAATGTGAATTACGCCAAATGTGGGTGAACTGTGAAGTGCGTTATTTTGCATATCCCGTTCATCAGCATTCCTTGGGAGAAGCATAATTTCAACTTTATACTTTCCAGCAGTGAGATTCCAGTCCAACTGACTTAAATTTTATATCTTCTTCCATCCTTTCAATTCTGTAAATGAACCAGGGCAACATCACCCCCGCGGCCTGCAAATCGTGTTTTTTTCCTTCCAGCGAGGAGTCACATGTGTAAATCGTTCTACAGTCGCAGTCTCGACAGTGACCATGAAATGCAAATCCATTACAATAAATGTTAGCATGGTATCACCATTCCTGATTAGTGGCAGCAGCTGCCTGCGAACCTTTGACCGTGATTTGTTTTGGTCATCTTGCCACAAAGTCACCATTTGAAGTTTTCAGGGGTTTTTTCCGTTTTAGAGATACAACGCGGAAACAGGACCTTCGGCCTTCCATGTCCGCGCCGATCGACAATCCCTGCACATTACACACACTAGGCACAATTTACACACACACCGATTCAATTGATCTATATACCTGAAGAAAAGAACTGCAGATTCTGGTTTAAATCGAAGGTAGACACAAAATGCTGGAGTGACTCTGCAGGACAGGCAGCATATCTGGAGAGAAGGAATTGGTGACGTTTCGGGTCGAGACCCTTCTTCAGACTAATGTCAGGGGAGTGGGTGGGACAGAGATAGAATGTAGTCGGGGACAGTAAGACTGTGGGAGAACTGTGAATGTGAGGGAATGGAGAGAGCGGTAAAGCAAGGGCTCTTTGAAGTTCGAGGTCAAAGTTAATACCGCTGGTGTGTAAACTACCCAAGCGAAATATGAGATGAAGTGTCTCCAATTTGCGCAGGACCTCACTCTGACAAAGACTGTCTGGGTCCTTGGATGGAGTCGAGGCGGGAGGGAAAGGGACAGGTGTTGCATCTCCAGCGGTTGCAGGGGGAAGCACTGGGGAGGGGGTGGTTTTGGTGCGAACGGATGCGTTGATGAGGCAGTTGCGGAGGGAACGGTCTCTGCGGAAAGCAGAAAGGGGTGGAAATGGGGACAGTAATCGTATCGCGTTGGAGGTGGCGACAGTGTTGGAGGATTATTTGCTGATTGCGTCGGCTGATGAGGTGGAAGGTGAGGACAAGGGGGAGTCTGTCCTTGTTGCGAATGGGGGGAGTGGAGCAAGAGCGGACCTGGAGACACTAGTGAGAGCCTCGTCTATCAGTCCAAGAGTGTGGTTCCTGGCTCTGGACTCGGCCAACATTGGGAACAGTTTTCCTGCTTGTTCAATCCTTTTATAAATTGATATGTTTCTATAAGATTTCCCGTCATACTTCTAAACTCCAGTGAATACAAGCCTAGTCTTTTCAATCTTTCCTCGTATGACAGACCCGCCATCCCAGGGATCAATCCCGTGAACCTACGCTGCACTGACTCAATCACAAGGATGTCATCCTTCAAATTATGAGACCAAAACTGTACACAATACTCCAAATTTGGTCATACCAGATCCCTATACAACTGCAGAAGAACCTCTCTACTCCTATACTGAAATCCTCTTATTATGAAGGCCAACATTCCATTAGATTTCTTCACTACCTGCTGTACCTGCACAACAACTTTCGGTGACCGGTGTACAAGGACACCCAGGACTCGCTGTACCCCCCCCCCCCCCCCTTCCCTAACCTAACCCAATTGAGATAATAATATGGTACCTTGTTTTAGCCACCAAAGTGGATAACCTCACATTTATCTTATTATACTGCATCTGCCACGCATCTGCCCACTCACTCAACCAGTCCAGGTCACCCTGCTACCTCCTAACATCCTCTTCACAGTTCACACTGCCACCCAACGTTGTGTCATCCGCAAACTTACTAGTGTTGCTTCTAATTACCTCTTCCAAATCATTAATATATATTGTAAACAGTTGCGGCCCCAACACCGAGCATTGCGGCACCACTCGCCACTGCATGCCATTCTGAAAAGAACCCGTTCACTACTACTATTTGCTCCCTGTCTGCCAACCAATTTTCAATCCACGTCAACACCCTACAGCCAATACCATGTGCTCTAATTTTAGTCACCAGTCTCCCGTGCCGATCAAAGGCTTTCTGAAAGTCTAGATACACTACATCCACTGGCTCCCCTTCATCCATTTTAATTGTCACATCCTCAAAAGATTCCAGAAGATTAGTCAAGCATGATTTTCCTTCCATAAATCCATGTTGACTTGGACTAATCATTTTACTGCTCTCCAAATGCCCCATTATCACCTTCTTAATAATTGACTCCAGCATCTTTCCCACCATCGAAGTCAGGCTAACTGGTCTGTAATTCCCCGTTTCCTCTCTCGCTCGTTTTTTGAAAAGTGGGATAACATTAGCTATCCTCCAATCCACAGAAACTGACCCTGAATCAATTGAACATTGGAAAATGATCACCAATGCGTCCACTATTTCTAGAGACTCCTCCCTGAGGACACTCGAATGCAGTCCTTCAGGCCCAAGTGATGTATCATCCTTCAGTCCCATTAGCCTACCCAATGCTATTTCTCGCCTAATGAAAATTTCTTTCAGTTCCTCTACCCCCATAGACCCTCAGTCCTCCAGTTCTTCTGGGAGATTGTTTGTATCTTCCGTAATGAAGACAGATCCGAAATACCTGTTCAACTCTTCTGCCATTTCCTTGTTACCCATAATAATTTCACCCGTGTCTGCCTTCAAGGGACCCATATTTGACTTTGCTATTCGTTTTCCCTTAACATAGCAAAAGAAGCCTTTACTGTCCGTCTTTACATTCCTGGCCAGCTTCCCTTCGTACTTCCCCTCCCATCATTTCAGCCGTATTGCCCGTTTTGTTTTCTTCTGTTTTCCTATGAAAGTTTCCCAATCCTCTGGCTTTCGGCTACTCTTTGCTGTGTTATACACATTTTATTTTAGTTGTATTATATCCCTAACTGCTCATGTTAGCCACGTTTGCCTCGAACTCCGCTTAGAATCTTTATTCCTTTTTGGAATTAAATGATCCTGCGTCTTCCGGATTATGCCCAGAGGTTCTTGCCATTGCTGTTCCACGGACATTTCTGCTAGGATCCCTTTCCAATCTACCTTGGCCAGCTCCTCTCTCATGCCTTCATAATCCCCCTTGTTCAACTGCATCACTGACACTTTCGATTTAACCTTCTGGGTTAGTGGTTGGGACACTGCTTTTCATAAACGGCATCAAAGATTTGGGCCAGAGATATTTTTTCTAAACTAAATGTAATTCAGACCCCCCCCCCCCCCCCCCCCCCCCCCCCCCCCCCCCCCCCCCACCCCCATATAGTACAGGATCACATTCAACATTCTCAACGCTTACACATACAGTAATTGGTTTTATATTCTGGTATTGGGGATAATGTATCCTTATACCAAGCCCCCTTAACGTTTACTTGGTCAGGAAGTCACTTCTGGAGAGAAGGAATTCGTGACGTTTTGGAGACCCTTCTTCATACTGATAGTCAGGGGAGAGGGAAGCTCGAGATGTTGATGGGTTGAACAAGAATGTAAGGTGTGAAAACAACAGATAATCAGAGAGGAGGAGCAGCGGGAGAGGTTGTTGTACTACTCTCAGCGAAGAGAGGAGGATAACTTTACATGTGATCTGGGGTGCCGCGACTATTCACCGGGTATATCCAATGAGCACAGTTGTGGCAGTGTGGGCAGACACTCTATGGCGTTCAGTGAATGAGAGGTGAATTATCGCTCAGCACATACTCTGGGCCGCAGTATTCAGGTCCGGAGCCAAATAGGTAAATATACAGCTGAGTAACGAAGCCATTTGTTCCATGTCGCAGCAGATAATCAATCGACTTACCGGCGTGACCAAAATGTTTGGCTACGGACATATTTACTAACCTATTTCCGCGGAATATTAATTCTGACAACAGTTAGTGAACATCCCGTCAAATTTATGCACAGGTCGGTTCAAACGAGCGGACCTGCTACCGCCGTAATCGGCAGGATTCGAACCTGCGCGGGGAAACCCCAATGGATTTCTAGTCCATCGCCTTAACCACTCGGCCACGACCACTGCGCTCCAAAGGACTGCGCTCGAAGAAGATAATTCACCAGGAATAATCGATGAGTCCTGGGACAAACTGAGACTGCGCTGATTGGAGTGTCACGACAGTAGTACTGATCGTAAACCAAAGCTGGAGAGCGCCGAAAACACACTACAGGTCAGGCAGGTTCGTTGAAAATCGCTATCAAAACATGGGGGAAGGGAGACACAATTTGGGGGGAGGGACTCATTTTCTTGGTGCCCACGCAGGACTTCAACATCGGGAGTCTCGATCGCCTCGACGCAGCAGTTTGGTTTTAAGCTGCATCGGGCGATGAAAGGCCCCGCGAACGGGCCTATTCAGCCCTTAGCAATCGTCTGATACCCGCTTGAATCTTCCAACAGTTACAATGTGACGAATAACACTTAAACAAATGAAACTGAAGCTAATAAAGGCAAACAGAAGAGCCAAACTTGGAGGGGGAGACAGAGAGATATGGGGGAAAAACATACTAAATAAGGTGAGTGACCGTGAATGAGGGACTTACCTTCAAGCCAGCCAGAAAACCCGTTCGACCTGAGCCCTTAACGAGCTGACCAGTTTAAATCCGATACCCGTTTAAATCGTTCCCATCCACCAATACCTCCAATTAGTTCAAATGGTAACTGTACCCGCATCAGACAGCTTTAAGTAATTGGCCGTGAATACCTTCAGTAATACTTGAAGGTCACTACACAATTGATGACACATCATGACACATTCGATGTTAATAGAGACATTTAACAAGCGCTTAATCGTGGCACCCCCACTGTCTCGCGGAAAGATGAGATTTTAATCGATTTTTGTTCACCGAATTTCAAAATGCGGATTACAAAACATGCCATGGATTGTCCCCCACCTTTCAAAACATGGGAGGGACGTGTGGGAGAGGGATATGGGAGGGGAGAAGAGTTTTGGAGGGAGGGAGAGACAGGGTAATGGAAAGGAGAGGGAAAAAGAGGTGTGGAGGGATTGAGGAGGGAAAAGAAGAGGGAGGGTGAAGCGGAGGGGGAGGGGAAGGAAGTACTGAAGATGAGGGGAAATGAGCCGCGCCTGCGCAGTTGGGGGGTATGAGTGGGTGCTGGAATATTGCCATGATCAACGGGTCCCACTTAGTCTAGTGTAAAATAAATTTGATTTCTGTTGAGAAATGCGTGAAAGGCAAATAGTTGCAGAAGCAACTCACAATATCAGAGGATGGTTTCGATCCATCTGAGTTGGGCCCAACACGCTCCCACTGTGGCACGTTGCTGTCTGGGAACAAACAAACAAGTGCAGTTTGTTGCGCTGTTATTACATCGGGCATTCCCTGAGCTATTTCGTTGTTTTTTGCTTTCCAACGTTGTATCCTTTCCCTTGCTGGCCTCATTTTTGCGAGTGTTTCCTTCAATAGCCTTGGTTCAAAACGTGAGCTTGAATTGTTGAACAGCAGTTTAATAGTTCTAATATTCTAGCATTTTCGGTATCATGTATCGTTTATTTTCCTTAAATTCCCTTGCCCTTTTGTATTTCTCGGCGCCTTTCTTCACTTTCTTAGTGTGCTCATCAGTGTTGTTATCCCTGTCTACTTCGCCATGTTCCATAAAACCATATAGCCATATAACAATTACAGCACGGAAACAGGCCATCTCGGCCCTACAAGTCCGTGCCGTACAAATTATTTTTCCCTAGTCCCATCTACCTGCACTCAGACCATAACCCTCCATTCCTTTCCCATCCATATATATATACAATTTATTTTTAAATGATAAAATCGAACCTGCCTCCACCTCTTCCACTGGAAGCTCATTCCACACAGCTACCACTCGCTGAGTAAAGAAGTTCCCCCTCGTGTTACCCCTAAACTTATGTCCCTTAATTCTGAAGTCATGTCCTCTTGTTTGAATCTTCCCTACTCTCAATGGGAAAAGCTTGTCCACGTCAACTCTGTCTATCCCTCTCACCATTTTAAAGACCTCTATCAACCCCCCCCCCCCCCCCCCCCCCCCCCCCCCCTAACCATCTGCGCTCCAGGTTTCTACACCTGGGTTAATATTCTTGTGCTCACTGCTGTCGCGTGTACTTGCCCCCGGTTCCCAGGTCCCGACATTGACAGAAATAAAATATAAACGGGCATACACCCGAAACGACACTTTCCCAGTTGTCGAAGATTCGGGGCAAAATCGACTCTGCATTTTAAAGTCAGAATTTCTTCAGACACCGTTTGCGGGAATCTTCCCAACTCTTGTAAAGTCACCAGGAGGAAGTGACGGTAATTGAACCTCGGGCCTTAAACACGCAAAACGTGCGCCCTTCTGCAGAGCTACATCCCGAACTCCGTGAAAGTAAACATCGACCTTGAAAATAGCTGGAGCAGGCCACGCGGCCACACGAGTTTCCACCACCATCCAACATGATCTGAGCTGATCATCCCAACGCAGTCCACTGTTACCCTGCCTACCCATACCTCTCGACGTCTTTTGTGTTCAAACCTCTCACTGTACCTTCTTAAAACTGTCCAGCGGCAGTTCAGCGGATAATCCAATCCGCTAGTTCAAGGGATAGATACAAACAACTCAGCGGGACAAGCAGCATCTCTGGAGAGAAGGAATAGGCGACGTTTCGGGTCGAGACCCTTCTTCAGTTCCTGGTATGTTGTTTATTGAAAAGAGGAACATTTGAATGAAAGGAAATGAGACAACGCAGGGAGACACCCAATCAGCGGATTGAGGCGACAGCAGAGAGCGCCAGCCTCTGGAGAGAGCAGATTTTCTCAGCTGCCAAGGACATGCACATGAAAAAATATCTGATCGCCAGCGTCCCTGGGTGGGCTCGAACCACCAACCTTTCGGTTAACAGCCGAACGTGCTGCCCGATTCCGCCACAGAGGCAACTGGACGGAAAGGGGAATAAACGGGTCATTCCCGAGCTGGGAAGCGGTGATCTGGGACACGGTTGGGAAACTGCTTTTCATAAACGGCATAAAAGATTTGGGCCAGAAAGATTTGTTTCTAAAATAAATGTTATTCAGACCCCCCCCCCCCCCCCCCCCCCCCCCCCCCCCCCCCCCCCCCCCCCCCCCCCCATATAGCACAGGAGCACATCCAACATTCTCAACGCTTACACATATGTTGTTGTATATTCTGTGGATAAAGTATCCTTATACCAAGCCCCTTTAACGTTCACTTGGTCAGGAAGTCACGGTCCTCATCAAGCGGAACATTCTGGAAACACTTAGCTTCCTGTGTACAGATCCGCCCCCAACCCGAGAAAGGGTACGCATGTGGTCGACACAACATACTGCAGTAACTGTGCGGGACAGGCAGCATTTCTGGAGAGAAGGAATGAGTGACGTTTTGGGTAGAGACCCTTCTCCAGACTGAGAGTCAGGGAAGAGGAAAGCTCGAGATGTTGAAGGGTTGAACAAGATTGTATGGTGTGAAAATAGTAAGATTAAACGAGAATTTACCAGTTTTATGTTTGATCTTTATTTTATGAGGAGTTACGTCGAGGGATTATGTGAAGATTCCACCAGCACGCATGCGCGTCTACTTCAAAGCAGCTGTGTGAAATCACAGATACAGCAGATTAAATAAAGATAGCAAGACAAGAGAACCTGAATACCAGTGAAGATTTTAAAAATCTGTGATTTCATGCCGTGGAACGAATCCCTGCCTCATACACTGCCGTAGTTGGCCAAAGGAGGAAGTATGTTAACGTATTCCGACATGAATCTGTTATTCAAAACAATACTAAATGAATTTAACAAACAATAATAATGACCCCTTCCATTCGGGATAAATCATAATACAGAACTTTAAATTGATTCTGCAAAGACCGCTGGTTTGGTAATCGGCAGATTATGAACTGCTGGAGGGTCCTCTCTCTCGGCCATCCTGCTGTACCCAGGATGTGGTCCATGGGAACTTCAAATTCTCTTGCTGCCGATGTTGCTGCAGCCCTAGCGGAATGAGATTTGAAAATATCAGTATCCACTCCTGCAGCTCCCAAAACCTGTCTAAACCACCTAGATATGATTTGCGCAGATACCATATTATGAGGCTGTTTTTGGCTAATCAACAACGCCATTTCCTTGCCTCTAAGACTTTTTGTGGCCTCAATATATTGTAATAGATGTGTTAAAATACATAGGCGGGTATCTATCGGGTATGCTCGGAATTCTAGTTTGAGGCCTAACGATCCTGGCCTGTTTTGTTTCACTAATTCAAAGATGTGGAAAATTATCTTGATGGTTGATATAACCATTGTATCCAGCCTTAATTTGTGCAGTGACTGGACCCGTTGTGCCGAGACTAGTGCCATCAGCATGACGGATTTTTTGTGTCAGTTTTTCCAAGGACAGGGACGTTGCTGGTGACCAGCCTCTGAGCAACGTAAGGACAAGACTAACATCCCAAATCTGGGAATACCTTGCTCTAGGAGGATGTGTGTTAAAAATACCCCTCATTAGTTTATAAACCAGAGGTTGAGATCCAACAGTGTGCTGTTCTAATCCCTGCCACAAGTAAGCTGATTGAGCACTCCTGGCACTGTAGCTGAGACCATCAAAATGAAGGCTAGCCAAAAATTCCAGAACATTTGTTATAGTAGCCGTTTTGTACGAAATATTGGTCCTTGTACAATATATCTCCCCTTTTTAGATGTATGAGAGATATTGTTTCCTGGTGGATTCTCTGTATGCCGCCGTGATCATATTCATGGTTCAGTCCGTCAGCTCCAGGACCAGAAGCGGTCTTTTTAAATTATGTAAATTAACAGATTGATCCTGTCATGGCATGGGCGACTCTCCCCAGTCACAGGATGGACCAACAAATCCGGCCGTTTGGGGACGTACATACACGGTTTCGAGACCATGTCGAGAACCACAGGGAACCATGGCTGTGTAGGCCAATCGGGTACCACCAAAATACCTGACGCAGAGTCTTGTTGTATTTTGCGTAAGACCCGACTGATGAGGCAGAAATTGGAAATGCATAGAAAAACAATTGTCCCCAGTCCTGCTAGAAAGCGTCCATCGCTGTTGCCCCAGGGTCTGGTTCCCAAGCGACATATGTTAAACTGCTGATTCATCCTAGATGCGAATAGATCGATATCTGGTGTTCCATATTGCGTTGCCATATCAGAAAATACTTTGTGGTCCAACATCCATTCGATGTTGTCATTATATTTTCGTGACCTGGTGTCTGCCACTGTATTGAGTTTACCAGTTAGGTAAACAGCTGATATCCAAATATTTATGTTGATGCACCATTGCCAAATTGTATTAGCCAGATTGTCACATGATATCGATTTGATTCCACCCATATGATTAATATATGCCACCACTGTGATATTATCAATTTGTAGGCGGATATGCAGGTGGTGCATTTTTGAGCAGTACGCCTTCAGCCCATAGAACGTACCCAACATCACTAAATAATTTATACCCAGTGTTTGAAGTAAAGATGATTCATGTGCATCCCATCTATCGCCACAGCTGGAGATGGTATTATTAGCACCCCAGCCGTGAGCACTGGCATCAGTTTGTAATATAACTGATGGGTTACTGATAATGATGGGGCTGGTGCAATGCCGTATGTTTTGCCTCCACCATTGTAATTCCAAAATTGCTTTACCTGGTAGTTGCATTGGCCGGTCGAAATGACCAGCATGATATTTGAGTGTTTGCACCTTTGCTATTTGTAAATTTTGGTATTGACAATGTCCAAATTGTGTGGCTGGAAAGGCTGCCACAAGCTTACCAATCACCCTTGCTACTTGTCGAATAGATGGTTGATTGATGACAACAAGGCTGTTGCAGGTCTCCATTAAGTCGACTGCTTTGCTCCTTGGCAAATTTACAGACATGTGAATAGAGTCAATAGTGGACCCCAGATAATCCATAGTTGTAGAAGGCGTCAATTTAGATGAATCTGGATGGATGATAACCCCCAATTTTTCAAACAAGGGTCTGGTAGCTGATACAGCTGATTTAGCTAAATCCAGGGTTTTCCCCACAATTAATATATCATCGAGATATGCCATGACAATATGTTTTTGTTTTCGGAGAAACGTCAAGGCTGGTTTTGATATTTTAGTAAATAGTCTGGGGGCTGATGTTAAACCATTAGCAAATGCTTTTTACTGCCATTCTGCCCCATCCAGCTAAACTTTAGATATCGGCGAAGATCCTTCTGTATAGGTACCGAATAGTATGCATCTTTTTAAATCGATGCAAGCCATGACGTAACCTTCGGAAATTAATTGTTTGGCAGTAACAAAGGTTTCCATTTTGAAGTGAATATACTGTACAAACGTATTCAGATTAGTCAAATCAATGATGATGCGACATCCACCATCTTTTTTCGGTTTTGTGAAGATATTGGGCACACATTCTAGATAGTCGTGTTGGGATCTCTCAATTACTCCTTTGGCATATAGCCTCCTCAGCTCTGCATGTAGGCTGTGGGCCGAGCATCAAAAATGTGTCTAGAAATCGATTTTCGTGACCCACGTCACGGAACTACATGACATTATCCACAGATTTAGATGAAATATAATTGAGAAGTATGTCATTACTCGACATTGCCAAAAGTCGCACATTAATTAATTAAACTAATTATCAAAATTAGATCGAGAAAGTAAGCGCCATTTAGTGCCCAATGCTCATATTACACCATGGGCTGCCTATTTCCGTGTGCCATCCATTTAAACTATATATTATTATACGCATATATATATAAATATGACGTCAATATGACTGTAATCACATAAAATTAAGTATAATTATCTATCTATTATATTAAATAAAACTCTGTGGCTGCTGCCTGCCGTCCGGCTGCCTTTCTGCCTTTTGATTCGTTCCATCGTGTGATGTCACAATGCCCAATGCTCGCAGATGTCCAATCGGAATGGATCTATTTACATGTACGTCTGCCGGCTGCATTTCTTCCTTTGATTCCTTGCCACGCCGAATCCAGACGCACAATCGCCGAGATATTTTCCATTTCGGTAGAGATTTCGCTTTTCTTTTTAAGTATCCGCTCCTCATTAAATTTCGTCCTGTTTAAGTACACGCTTTAAATCAAATCCTCCCCCCTCCCCACCCCCCAATATTAAAAAAAAACTGGCTTCTCACCCATAGAAGCAGACATTTCGGTAGACATTTCACTTTTCATTCCAACTACCCACTCCTCATTAGATTGCGTTATGTTTATGTCCACATTTTTCATTAAATCCATCTCCCCCCCCCATTCACTCAGTTTGTCGCCTCCTGCTGGCCAGCGACCATAACGGCTGCTGGCTGCTGACATTTAAAACCAGCCGCACTGCTCATTCCTGAGCCGCTTGAGTTGCAGGACCACGTCTTCCGTGGGGGCTACGGGTAGGGAACGGCTGCGTTGGAGGAGCAGAACGTGTCTGCCCTTGGTCTAGTATTATATAAAAATAATATAATGAATATAATTATATGTTTTTTTAATGACACTCCCGCGAAGGTCCTGCTCCTGAACCAGCCTAATTAATCGGTGATGGCAGTTCTTGTGGGTTCATCCTTTTCCTGAACCTCACTGGCTGCCAGTGGGCAGAGTGGGGGTCACGGCCATAGTGGGACTGGGGCAGTTCCGGGTTGGGGGACAGTCCAGCAAGGCATCTTCCAGTCACTTTAAAAGAAAATTTAATGAGACTGCAGCAGATGTCCCAGGTTTTACGGGCTCGTGAATCTGCCGTATTAAAGGGTCAGGACAGATCCTCTGGGTTCCCCAGTTTACTGAACCACACTAACTGCCATAGTGGAGAGAATGGGTATAACGGCCATAGTGGGACTGGGGCAGTGCCAGGCTGGGTGAGAGACCCGCAAGAGACCTGTCTTATTTCTGATGTATGACCATATAACCATATAACAATTACAGCACGGAAACAGGCCAGCTCGGCCCTTCTAGTCCGTGCCGAACACGTATTCTCCCCTAGTCCCATCTACCTGCACTCAGACCATAACCCTCCATTCCTTTCCCGTCCATATAACTATGCAATTTATCTTTAAATGATAAAATCGAACCTCCCTCCACCACCATCACTGGAAGCTCATTCCACACAGCTACCACTCTCTGAGTAAAGAAGGTTCCCCCCTCATGGTACCCCTAAACTTCTGTCCCTTAATTCTCAAGTCGTGTCCTCTTTTGTGAAACTTCCCTACTCTCAGTGGGAAAAGCTTATCCACGTCAACTCTGTCTATCCCTCTCAACATTTTTTCATCCATCGTCAATTCATAATTAATTGCCTCATACTGTGTTTTGCATTCAATTATGTATTTACTTTGTGTACTAGTCATGTCTCTACTATTTATTTAATTCCCCTTACATGTGTTTCCTCTACCTGCTAATTTTTTGTAAGGTGTCCTTGAGGCTCTTGAAAGGCGCCCGTAAATAAAATGTATTATTATTATTATTATTATTTTAAATACCTCTATCAAGTCCCCCCTTAACCTTCTGCGCTACAAAGAATAAAGACCTAACTTGTTCAACCTTTCTCTGTAACTTAGTTGCTGAAACCCAGGCAACATTCTAGTAAATCTCCTCTGTACTCGCTCTATTTTGTTGACATTCTTCCTATAATTAGGCAACCCAAATTGTACACCATATTCCAGAATTGGCCTTGTACAATTTTAACATTACATCCCAACTTCTATACTCAATGCTCTGATTTATAAAGGCCAGCACATCAAAAGCTTTATTTACCACCCTATCTACATGAGATTCCACTTTCAGGGAACTGTGCACAATTATTCCCAGACCCCTCATTTCATCTGCATTCTTCAATTCCCAACAATTTACCATGTACGTCCTATTTTGACTTGTCCTGCCAAGATGTAGCACCTCACACTTATCAGCATTAAACTCCATCTACCATCTTTCAGCCCACTCTTCCAACTGGCATAAATCTCTCTGTAGTCTTTCAAAATCTACTTCATCATCCACCACACCACCTATCTTAGTATCATCTGCATACTTACTAATCCAATTTACCGCACCATCATCCATATCATTGATGTACATGACAAACAATAGTCGACCCAACACAGATCCCTGTGGCACCCCACTAGTCACTGGCCTCCAACCTGACAAACAGCCATTCACCATTACTCTCTGTCATCGCCCATTCAGCCACTGTTGAATCCATCTTGTTACCCCACCATTAATACCCAACAATTAAACCTTTTTAACCAACCTTCTATGAGGAAACTTGTCAAAGGCCTTACTGGAGTCCATATATACAACATCCACTGCTTTACCCTCATCAATTTCCAGAGCAACCTCTTCAAAAATTCAAGAAGTTTAGTCAAACATGACCTTCCAGGCACAAACCCATGTTGACTGTTCCTAATCAGACCCTGTTTATCCAGATGCTTATATATATTATGTCTAAGTATCCTTTCCATTAATTTGCCCACCACTGACGTCAAACTAACAGGTCTATAATTGCTAGGTTTACTCTTAGAAGCCTTTTTAAACAATGGAACAACATGCGCAGTACTCCAATCCTCCGGCACTATTCCCGTTTCTAATTACATTTGAAACATTTCTGTCATAGCCCCTGCTATTTCTACACTAACTTCGCTCAATGTCCTAGGGAATATCCTGTCCGGACCTGGAGACTTAGCCACTTTTATATTTTTCAAAAGTGTCAGTGCTTCCTCTTCTTTGAATCTCATAGTTTCCATAGCTACTCTACTTGTTCCCCTTACCTCATATAATTAAATATCATTCTCCTTGGTGAATACCGAAGATAAGAGATTGTTCAATATCTCCCCCATCTCTTTTGGCTCTGCAGATAGCTGTCCACTCTGACTCGCTAATGGACCAATTTTATCCCTCGTTATCCTTTTGCTATTAATATAGCTGTAGAAACCCTTTGGATTTAGTTTCACCTTACTAGCCAAAGTAACCTCATATCTTCTTTTAGCTTTTCTAATTTATTTCTTAAGATTCCTTTTACATTCTTTATACTCCTGAAGAACCTCATTTACTCCATGCTGCCTATAATTATTGTATATCGCTCTCTTTTTTTCCGAAACAGTGTCCAATTTCCCTTGACAACCATGGCTATTTCCAATTTTTTTTACTATTTCCTTTCAACCGAACAGGGATATAAAGATTCTGTACTCTTAAAATGTCACCTTTAAATGTCCTCCATTTCTCTTCCACATCTTTCCCATAAAACAAAATGTCCCAATTCACTAATTTTAAATCATTTCGCGTCTCCTCAAAGTTAACCTGTGTCCAATCAAAAAGCTCAACCCTAGGTCCAGTTCTGACCCTCTCCATAATTATATTAAAACTAATGGTATTGTGATCACTGGACCCGAACTGTTCCCCAACGCATACCTCTGCCACGTGACGTGTCTAATTTCCTAACAGGAGGTCCAGTACCGCCCCTTCTCTATTAGGTACCTCTATCCTGCAACTATCCTGCACACATTTTACAAACTTCAAACCATCCAGCCCATTTACAGAATGTGTTTCCCAGTCTATGTGTGGAAAATTGAAATCTCCCACAATCACTACCTTGTGCTTACTACTAATATCTGCGATCTCCTTACATATTTGCTCTTCCAATTCTCGCTCCACACTTGGCGGTCTATAATAAACCCCTATAAGTGTTGCTACCCCTTTCCCATTTCTCAGTTCCACCCAAATAGCCTCCCTAGACGAGTCCTCTAATCTATCCTGCCAAAGCACTGCTGTAATATCTTCCCTGACAAGCACCTCCACCTTTTGCCCCTCCAATTCTATCACACCTGATGAAACGAAATCCTGGAATAGTTAGTTTCCTATCACAGCCCTCCTGCAACCATGCTTCACTGATCGCCACAACATCATACTTCCAGGTGCTAATCCAGGCTCTGTTCATCCACCTTTCTTACAATGCTCCTAGCATTAAAATACACACATTTAAGAAACCCACCCCCTCTTATTCTCTGTTTCTTGTATTTTCCTTCTTTCTCCCCTACATTTTGGGTCAGAGTGCTACCCTTCCCTGCCTCCTGCCCCACACACTGACTGCTAGCTTTCCCTATTTGAGTCCCTCCCCCCAACCGTTCTAGATTAAAGACTCCCCAGTAGCCTTTGCAAATCTCCCCGCCAGGATATTGGTCCCCCTCGAGTTCAAGTGCAACCCGTCCTTTCTGTACAGGTCGCACCTTCCCAAAAAGAGGTCCCAGCGGTCCAGAAACTTGAATCCATACCCACTGCACCAGTCCCTCATCCACGCATTTATCCTCCACCTCGCTTCATTCATACTCTCACTGTCGCGTGGCACAGTCAGTAATGCTGAGATTGTTACCTTTGCGGTCCTTCTCTTTAACTCTCTTCCTAACTCCCTAAGTTCTGCGTTCGGGACCTCTTCTCTTTTTCTACCTATGTCGTTGGTACCTACATGTACCACGACCTCAGGCTCCTCTCCCTCCTATTTCAGGATATCTTGGACACGTTCAGACACATCCCTGACCCTGGCACCAGGGAGGCAAACTACCATCCGGGTCTCCTGACTGCGTCCACAGAATCGCTTATCCGACCCCCTGACTATAGTCCTCTATTACTATTGGCCTCCTCTTCTTTTCGTTACCCTTCTGAGCAATAGGGCCGGTATTTGTGCCGGAGGCCCGGCTGCTGGCGCTACCCCCAGGTAGGCTGTCTCCCCACCCTTACTCAAACATGAGTACTTATTTTCACGGTGTACAGCCACCGGGGTACTCACCAGTCCCTGCCACTGCCCATTGCCCTTCCTAACTGTGACCCTGCTGTCTGCGTCCCGTGGTCTTGGAGTGACCACCTCCCTATAACTTCTCTCTACGGCCTCCTCGCTCGCCCTGACCAGACAGAGGTCATTGAGCTGCTGCTCCAGGTTCCTAACACGGCCCCTTCGGAGCCCCATCTCGACGCACCAGGCGCAGATGTGGACGTCTGGAGAGCACTCAGACTCCATGACTTCCCACATCTGACATCCATAACAGTAAACTGTCCTGGCCCTCATTCCCCCCCCCCCCTCCCCCCCTTATCCTGGATACAATACCCGGGATACAAGCCAATCAGCTGCTACCTCTATTCCGTTCGACCAATCAGCGGCTTCCTAAAGCCCACTTAATTTGAAGTGTGATCTGCGAATTGAACATTGCAGATTTTGGCAGTCCTCCCTCTGTAACGGCTCCTGGACCTCTGTTGAAACAAGCCCCGCGATGGGTTTTTACACTCACTGCTCGGACGTCGCTCCTCCCTCACCAACGGCTCCTGGGCATATAAATGTCACATCCTGACCAAGAATGCACTGATGTTTACTCGATGAATATTCATTTTAAGCTACAATGAGCCTATATTTGAGTTAGATGGTGCCTTTGCAAATGAGGGCTATTACCTTTAACCTAAAATAACCGTATAAGTGTTGCATTGTTTGAGTATCTGTAGTTTGTGTGTGTGTGTCTGTGTATACCTGTCAAACGTGTATCTGTGGATGTGTGGATGTAAGTGTGTATGCATGCGTGGATGGATGTATGTGTGAATGGATGGATGCATGGATGTATGTGTGATTGCGTGTGTGGATGCATGTGTGTGGATGTAGGTGTGTGCATGGAGGTGTATATGAATGTCTGCGTGCGGATGGATGTGTGTGTGCGCGGATATACGTGTGCATGTATGTGTTGCGTGCATGCATATAAGTGTGCGTACGGATGGATGTGTGCGTGTGGATGGGTGGGTGGACTGTCGCACTGCCATTAACCAGCACGCCATTATCATAAGTAATTCACTGATTGTTTAAATAATTTGACCAAATAAACAGTGAAACAATATACATTAAAATAAAACTTTATGTATTCATTTATTTCCCCAATTTATGTGTTTACCTTACATCTGATCTTCATCTGAATATACTTCATCATATTCCAAGTCTTTTGATAAGTTTTGATGCCCATTGCTAAGTCAGTTGAAGTTCAAGTGGAGGGTCGGGCAGAGGCTACAAAAAAAAACATATCATAGTCGTCTGCATGGACTTCAATTCATAAAATGTCAACCTCTTCTTAATGTTAATGATAATAACACTGTTACTACCATAGATAAATTAGGTCGTTCACATACACCAATTCATTTCTACATAAACATCAGTCATTTCTGACCATTTCTCACTCCAATGGAAGCCTATGAAGTGCAATTAATTTTCCTCAGTTTTTTTCATGTGGGTGGAGCCCGGAAACGGCCCCTACTGTGTACAGCCTAAAAAATATATCTGTGCTGGTTGTGCGGCCTTTGTGCTTTCACCATCTTCCAGGTACCGTGGCCTGCTGGTGGGTGCGTAGGGATGCTGCCGCCGGAGCTGCGAGGTCTTGCGCGATGTTGTCGCCTTCATGAGCGCGACGGCTATTGTTTTTTCGTCGAGCTCCTTGACCTGTTTAGACAGGTTGCTCCCAAACAGCAGGATTGGTAGTTGTGTTTTGCTGGGTTTACACAACCCTGCAAATTTGGGGTTCAAGGCAGGTCGGATTGCGTTTTTTCTTAGGCAGTTGATTTCAAACTGCGTGTTGCAGAGAAATGCCAATGCATCTTGTGTCTCTGATATCTCTGTGTCGTCCTCCGACCGAGCAAACGTCGTTATTCCCGAAGCCAACAGCTTGAGTATTTTCTGCATCTCAACCTCTTGCGTTCGGATGCCTGCGCCGATGTACCCCCAGATATAACTGTTCACTGCAGGAACATTAAGTGAGATACAGTTCTCTGGTGTCAGATATTTGGCAGTTATTTCATTGAGCACTTGTTTCTGCAGCTGGTTGAATGAAAGGTAGTCGATACTCGCTGCCAACTATGGCTGTAACGGCTGTCCCCTTTGAGCTGGCTGTCCCGTTTGCGAACTTCGAGACCACCCCAAGCAGCTTTTGTGGATCCTGCGGCCCCAGCCCACTCGTGGTATCTTCAGCCAATCCCCAGTCTTTGGGGTCAGCCCATAGGTGACGCCTAATGCTCCCCTCTGTCGAGGGAGATGCATTATGCAGCCCTCGATAAAGTGCTGCCATGGGTGTCCCAGGCCCCCCATGGTGGCAAGACTCCATATTGCGGAGCATGTCGCGTCGGAGCATTTGCTCCATCAACCGCTCCATGCAGGATATGCGATCACCATCGCTGTCCGCCGGAGGTGAGTCTTCGTGGCCCGACTCGCCCGAGTCAACGGGCCTCACCGACTTCTGTTTGGCCTTCCCCCCAGTCCGCGGTGTTGATTCGGACTGTGCAGGGGCCATGTCGGTGACTGCTGATCGCATTGACAGCAATCCAGGTGCAATCGGCCGCTGCTGACTGCCCATATTTCCGCGGTCCCCCGCAGTCAATCTGGATGCGGCCCGTTTGGACTTCGTTTTCGACTTGTCCATTGCTCCTTTCGTGTAACCCAGAAAAGATCACAAAAATGACCTCAGATTAAGGAACTTACCCGTGGGTCCCGTTTTAAACGTTAATGCTGCGGGGGAACGCTTCTACCCGCCAGTCGTTGCGCAATGCGTTAAACTATATGACGCGCATTCGTGCTGGCGGGGTCTTCATGTAGTCACTCACGTGACTCCGAAGTAAAACAACAGATAATCAGAGAGGAGGAGCAGCGGAAGAGGTTGTTGTTTTACTGTCAGCGGAGAGAGGGTGAGAACTTCACATGTGATCGGGGGTTCCACAACAATTCACCGGGTATGTCCAGTGAGCACAGGTGTAGCAGTGTAGGTCGACACTCTAGCGTTTTGTGAATGAGAGATGAATTATCGCTCAGCACATACCGGCGTGATCAAAATCTTTGCGCTACGGACATATTTACTAACCTATTTCCGCGGAATGTAAATTCTGACAGCAGTTTGTGAACATCCCGTCAAAATTATGCACAGGTCAGTCGGACAGGAATTCGTAGTCGGCAGGATTCGAACCTGCGCGGGGAAACCTCTATGGATTTCTAGTTCATTGTCTTAAGCACTCGGTCACGACTAATGTGCTCCAAATTCCTGCGCTCGAAGAAGGTAATTCATCAGAAATAATCGGTGAGTCCTGGTCCAAACTGGGTCAGCGCTGATTGCAGTGTCACGGCAGTAGTACTGATCCTGAACCAAAGCTGGAAAGCGCCAGGCAGATTCGTTGAAAATCAAAACATAGGGGGGAGGGTGGGGGTGGGGAGGTCACAATTTAGGGAGGACTCACTTTCTTGGTGGCCGCGCAGGTGCTTCAATATCGGGAGCCTCGATCGCATCGACGTAGCAGTTTGATTTTAAGCCGCAAGGCCCCACGAATCGGCCGATAAAGCGCTTAGAAATCGTCTGATACCCGCTGGAATCGTTCAAACTCTCCAATGTGCTAAATAACACTTAAACAACTAAAACTGAAGCAAATGAAGGCAAATAGAACCAACTTTGGCGGGGGCGGAGAAAGAAAGAGAGAGAGGGAGAGAGAGCGATAGAGAGAGAGAGAGAGAGAGAGAGAGAGAGAGAGAGAGAGAGAGAGAGAGAGAGAGAGAGAGAGAGAGAGAGAGAGAGAGATGGGGAAAATAATACTATCTAACTTGAGTGACCGTGAATGAGGGACTTACCTGCAAGCAAGTCGTTTGAGCAGAGCCCTGACAAGTTTAAATCCGATACCCGTCTAAATCTCTTCCACCCACCAATACATCGAATTGGTTCAAATGGTAACTGTACCTGCATCAGACAGCTTTAAGAAATTATTCGTGAATACCTTCAGTAATACTTGAAGGCCACAACACAATTGGTGACATCGTGTCAATACGATGTTAATAGAAGCATTTAACAATCGCTTAACAGTGACATCCCCACTGTCGCGTGGAAAGCGGAGATTTTAATAGATTGTTTTTCACCGAACTTCAAAATGCGGATTACAAAACCTGGAGGGGGATTGTCCTCCTCCTCTCTAAACTCCGGAGAAACATGGTGTCGTCCCCGGTATGGACGAGTTTGAGGCTCAGGTAGAGATTGGTAGATTTGACTGTGGGGATTACTGATACACGGCTGCATCGATTTATGACGGGGAAATCCTGCTTGACTAATCTTCTGGAATTTCTGAGGATGTGTCAAGTAAAATGGATGAATGAGAGCTAGTGGATGCACTGTATCTGGACTTTCTGTAAACCTTTGATGAGGCACCACAGGAGATTTGTGGGCACAATTATAGCATATGGTAGTGCAGGTAGGGTATTGACATGGACAGAGATGTGTGTGGCAGACAGGAAACGAAGAGTATGATCCCTGTCAGAATTGCCGGCAGTGGAGAGTGGAGTGCCACAAGGCTCGGTGCTGGTGCCGCAACTATTTACAATATATATATTAATGATTTAGATGATGGGATTAAAAGGAGCACTAGTAAATTTACAGATTACACAAAGATGGCTGGCAGTTTGATTTGCAAAGAGGATGATTAGAGGTTGCAGGGTGACTTGGACATGTTGAGTGAGTGGGCAGATGCATGGCTGATGCAGTATAATAGTAAGATTAAACGAGAACTTACCAGTTTGAAGTTTGATCTGTATTTTATGAGGAGTTACGATGAGGGATTACGTGAAGAAGCCCGCTCAGGGCGCAGGCGCGGCATGCTTCCAAGCAGCGGTGTGGAATCACAGACAGACACACGTATTTGAAGTAACATAGTGAAGAATAAAGAGACATCAATTATCAGTTTGATCCATGTAATGAGGGTGGGAGCGGAGGGCACGTAATCCCTCATCGTAACTCCTCATAAAATACAGATCAAACTTCAAACTGGTAAGTTCTCGTTTAATCTTACTATTTTACTTCGGAGTCACGTGAGTGACTTCGTGAAGATTTCAAAGCTCTGTGATTTCAAACCGTGTAACAGTTTTACTCACTCACTGCCGAAAGCTCTTGAGGAAGGAAGTGTTATTGTAATCAACCAATGAATCTGTTTTCAAAACAAAACGGTATTTATTAACAATAACAAAAACAAATAGCTCCCCCGGGCTTTAAATTAAATATTTGCAGTTTCTAATATTTTTGCTGCAAATAAATCAGGCTTCACCAACGGCTTGTCATAGAACGTCCGGAATGTGGATTCCCTCGACCATCCTGCTTTGTTTAGGATAAGGTCAATAGGCACATTCATCCTTGCTGCCGATGATGTGGATGCTGCCCTGGTGGAATGAGATTTATATACATTAATGTCTATCCCAGCAGCTTCCAATACCTGTTTTAACCATCTTGAAATGGTCTGGCTCGTTACCCTGCCATGTGTTTTTTTGTGGCTGACCCATAAGGCTCTTTCACTTCCTCGGATATTATGGGTTGTGTCAATATAAATTTTTATGTGGGTCACCACACACAATCGTGGCTCTGGTGGGTAAGCCCGCAATACCACTAGCGTGTTGGATGTTCCTGGCCTGCTTTGTTTTATCAGACCTTGTATAGTGAAGGTTACCTGGTCTGACGTTGTTTCCATGCTGTCCAGTCGAAGTTTATGCAATGACTGGACCCTCTGTGCAGATAATAGAGCCATAAGCATGAGCGTTTTTAATGTCAATTGCTCAAGGCTGAGGGATCTTGCTGGTGGTCTGTCCCGAAGGTATGTGAGCACAATACTGATGTCCCAAATTTGAGTATATCTAGGCTTGGGGGCTTGATGTTATATATGCCCCTCATCAGTTTGACCACCAACGGATGGGACCCCGTGGGCTGATGTCCTGCAGGTTTGAGGTAGTTGGAGAGGGCACTACGTGCCGTGTTGATGGCACTGTAGCTCATATCCTCATTAGATGTAAGTAGGCCAGGAACTCGAGAACATTGGCTACTGTGGCTGTTTCGTAAGCAGTCCCCGTTTCTTGGCAGTACCTTTCTCATTTCTTGATGTTGGTTAGGTAATGCCTCTTTGTAGATGTTCTCAGGGATGCTGACATGGTGGTGATGGTTTGTTGCGATAATCCCAGGTCCAGATAGGGTCGGTTTAAAATCTCCAACCCCGGAGATTCATGTCTTGATAGCATGGATGGCTGATGCCTGACACTGGGTGAGTCAATAACCCTGGATGACTGGGAAACACCATTGGTGATTCCACCACCATGTCATGGAGTACTGGGAACCATGGCTGTGTAGGCCAGTCGGGCACCACCAAAATTCCAGATGCTGAATCCATCTGGATTTTGCGAAGTACCCGACTGATGAGGCAGAAGGGAGGAAAGGCATAGAAAAAGAACTTTCCCCAATCCAGCGTGAATGCATCTACCGCTGCTGCCTCTGGATCTGGTTCCCACGCGACATACGTAGTTAATTGGTGATTCAGTCTTGATGCAAATAAATCGATATCTGGCTTCCCATATTGCTTTACAATTTTAGCAAATGCTTTAGGATTTAACATCCATTCGATGTTGTCATTGAATTTGCGTGACCTGGTGTCCGCCACTGTATTTAGCTTACCTGGTAGATAGGTAGCTGAAAGCCAAATATGTCTTTCGACACACCATTGCCAAATCGTATTGACCAATTTGTCGCATGATAAAGATTTTATGCCGCACATATGGTTAATGTAAGCCACCACCGTAGTATTGTCTATTTGTAATCTAACATGCAAGTGATGCATATTGGATACATATGCTTTCAAACCATAAAAGGCGCCCAACATTTCCAAATAATTAATGCCCAGTGTAGATAGTAATGATGATTCTAAGTTAGTCCATCTACCACCTGTGCTGGATATGGAGTTAGTTGCTCCCCAGCCTTTAGCACTGGCATCTGTTTGGAGTACTAAAGTAGCATTAGTAATAACAATAGGACTACAACTATGCCAAATGTTTTGTATCCACCACTGTAGCTCTGATATTGCTTCAGGGGGTAAACTCATGACTCGGTCATAATGACCTTTATGTTGTTTTAGTGCCTTTACCATTGCTCTTTGCAAATGTTGATAGTGCAAAGGTCCAAATTGGATAGCTGGAAATGCTGCTACCATTTTGCCAATTACTGCTGCCACTTGTCGAATAGTTGGTTTTTTGTTAATCTTTAAGTTATTGCATGATTGTACTAATGCAATCATCTTTTCCCTTGGCAGGGTAATAGTCATTTGGACTGAGTTAATTGTGAAACCCAGGTAGTCCATTATCGTGGATGGATTTAACTTGGATTTATCTGGATGTAAGACGAACCCTAGAGCTTCTAGGAGCTGTTTAGTAGCTGATACTGCTGCTATAGCCAATTCCATAGTTTTCCCAACTATGAGGATGTCGTCCAAATATGCCATGACTATATGATTAAGTTTCCTTAACGTTGCCATGGCTGGTTTTAATATTTTAGTGAATAGTCTTGGGGCTGAAGTAAGCCCATTAGGCCGTGCTTTATACTGCCACAGCTCCCCCATCCAGATAAATTTAAGGTATCTGCTATAATCCTTATGTATAGGTACCAGATAGTAAGCATCTTTGAGATCAATGCTTGCCATATAGTATCCTTTGGAAATCAGTTGTCTAGCAGTCACAAATGTTTCCATTTTGTAATGTATATACTTAACAAAATCATTCAGGGATGTTAAGTCAATGATGATGCGACATCCACCATCTTTTTTAGTTTTTGTAAATATGTTGGAAACAAATTCCAAGGGCTCATGTTTAGTTTTTTCTATGACCCCTTTGTTTATAAGTCTCACCAGTTCAGCTTGTCCCTCCTGTTGTTCTTTTTTGGAGAGAAAAAATACCCTTTCGGGCCGGTATTGAACTGGCGGTATTTTTGAAATAAATTCAATTTTATACCCTCCAATGCTATTGAGTATATATTTATCATTAGTGATCAATGCCCATGCTTCTTTAAACAAGTGTAACCTTTCCCCTGTTAGTAAGGCACCCTTATTCTCTGTATGCTGGTAGGAACCAGATCCACCTACCTCCATGGTTATTGACGGCTTTGTGATTTTTTTCTTCCGTTGTGCTTTGCCTTGTCGACGTGCTGGCGATGTTGGGGGAGGCGCATTTTCCAGGGGGTCCGCGGCGGGCCCTGACCTAAAAAAGGTCTTTGGGGATACTGCGGCCCCAAGCTTTCACCAGTCCCATGTTCCGGTCGCCGACTGGTGGATGCAGTGGTGTGCTGCCGCCTGGGTGTGAGAAATATTCTCGGCTTGCTTGTCGCTGGGCCTGCCCTCATGAGGCTGAAGGTTTTGGATGCCTCCTCCATATCCTTGAGTTGTTTATTGAGGTCATTTCCAAATAATAATGAGTCGGATTCCATAGATGGAGTTTTGCACAAGCCGGCAAACTTTGGGTTGAGGGCAGGTCTGATGTTTTCCCTCCGAAGGTTATTCAACTCAAACTGAGTTGTACACATTAATGCGAGCACATCCTGCTGGTGTGTAGTCATCTCCTCCGTCTGTACGCAACGAGCATAAGCTGTGATGGCCGACGTGAGGAGGCGAAGTATCCGCTGGAGTTTTACTTCTTGTGCCCGTATTGGTCCCCCCACATTTCCCCAGATTTGACTGTTGAGACTCTTAACCTTAAGAGCCTCGCAGTTGTCTGGTGCTGTGTGCTCCTCCAGCACTTGGGCGAGCACCTTCTCCTGAAGAGGTTTGTTCGACAGGTGATTTATACTGGCCGCCATCCTCGGCTCCAAACGTGCTCCAACCCGTGGGGTAGCGACAAAACGATCCACAACACCCAGCAGCTGTTCTTCCTGCACACCCTGCACACTCTCGATTCCTTCCGCCTGCCCCTTTTCCAGACCAGCCCTGCCCTGGTCACCAATGCTAGCCTCCAGTTCTAGGTCTGAGGTTGCAAAGGGAAGTGCCGGACTCGACACTATGGAGGAGGCGCCTGTCCTGTCTGCCCGAGAGCGCTGCTGTTCTCGGTAGACCATCCCCTCCAAGAGCTGCTGTATGCAACTCAGGCGGTTGTCTCTCCTCCGTTTTGGGGAGGACATTTCCCCCTCCGACGAGTCGGAGTCGACCGGTCGATTGGTTTTCCGGGTTGCTTTCCCAGCCCGCCGTGTAGGCTCTGGCGTGACTGGGACCGGCTCGGTCTCGGGAATTGCAAACCGCTCCTCCAGCGGTACTACCGCCGGTTGCTGCCCCGCTGGAATAGGCTCCTTCGGTGGAGTTAGAGCACGGGCAGTTTTCTGAGAAAGCTTTCTGCGTTGGGACATTTTGCTCTGCAAAAATACTAACGCCAAATCTCTCCGGTTTCCCAACGCACCGTCCACTTACCTGACGGTCCGTTTTAAAGTGCAGCTGGAGAGCCTGACTCCAGCTGCCGCCGCTGTTGCACTGCTGGGCGTAATGCCGCGCCTGCGCCCTGAGCGGGCTTCTTCACGAAGTCACTCACGTGACTCCGAAGTAAAATGCAGATACATGTGACGTTATCCACTTTGGCGACATGAATAAGCAGGCAGATTATTATGACAAATGTGTCAGATTATTATCGCACTGGTGTTAGCCTGACATCGGCGGTGGAGAACATGCTGGAATCAATTATACTAGATGAAATAGCCGCACATTTGGATAGCAATAACAAGATTGAATGAATGAATGAATGAATGAATGAATGAATGAAAACTTTATTGTCATTCAGGTATACACCTAGACACAGTGCACCTTGAACGAAATTTCGTTGCATTTGACTTTCCAAAATCAGGTAATAGTAAAAAGTGCTAGGTGCGTCCATAAAAATGCCTCATGTGCATGGTTCTGTAAAATAAATATATATAAACAGTTTTTAAAAAGTGTCGATATTTAAAAAGTTCTAACCTCGGTTTTGTTGATTGTTCAGTAGTCTTATGGTCTGGGGGAAGAAGCTGTTGCAGAACCTGGTTGGCCCGCTCTTCATGCTGCGGTACCCCCTCCCAGAGTTAAGCAGTATAAACAGTCCAAATTGTGGGTGTGTGGGGGCTGTGGTAATGCCCTTAGCTCTAATCAGACAGCGCTTGTACCCCATGTCCATGATGGAAGGAAGGGAAGTCCCAATGATTTTTTCCGCTGTCCACACCACTCTCTGAAGGCACTTCCAGTCCGCAGCTGTACAGCTGCCGCACCACGTAGAGATGCAGCTGGTCATGACCGACTCAATTGTGCTTCTGTAGAAAGTGGCGAGGATGGGAGGGTGGAGGTGTAAACTTCTCAACCTGCTGAGGAAGTACAACCGCTGCTGTGCCCGTTTTGCCAGAGATGTAATGTTTGTGGACCAGTTTAAGGTGTCCGTTATATGCACCCCCAGGAACTTGATGCTTTTCACCTGCTCCACTGCTGAGTTGTTGATGCAAAGTGGAGTGTGACTGGGCTGCATTTTCCTTCTGAAATCGACCACAATCTCCTTGGTTTTGTTCACATTTAGGAGAAGGTTGTTCCTGCTGCACCAACTCACCAGCTGTTCCACCAGATTGGTCCAGGTCAGCATGGATTTAAGAAGGGAAACAGTGCTTGACTAACCTTCTGGATTTTTTTTAGGATGAAACTAAGAACATGGACAAGGGATGGCCAGTGGACGTAGTGTATCTGAACTGTCAGAAATCATTTGATAAGGTCCCACATAGGAGATTAGTGGGCAAAATATTACAACACATGATATTGGGGGTAGGGTACTGACATGGATAGGCAATTGGTTGGCAGACAGGAGGCAAAGAATGGAGATTAACGGGCCCTTTTCAGAATAGCAGGGAGTGACTAGTGGGGTGCTGGGACCGCAGCTATTTATAATATATATTAATGATTTAGATGAAGGGATTAAAAGTAAAATTAGGACATTTGTAGGTGACACAAAGTTGGGTGACAGTGTAAACTGTCAAGGGAATGCTAGGAGGATGCAGGGTGACTTGGCCAGGTTGGATGCGTGGGCAGATGTCTGGCAGATGCAGTTTAATGTGGATACATTAATGTGAGGTTATCCACTTTGGTAGTAAATACAGGAAGGCAGATTATTATCTGAATGGTGTCAAGCTGGAAAAAGGAGAAGGCCAACGAGATCTGGGAGTCCATTTTCATCAGTCAATTAAATTAAGCATGCAGGTGCAACACGCATTGAAGTACGCGAAGGGCATGCTGTCCTTCATAACAAGAGGAGTTGAGTATAGGAACAAATAGATCCTTCTGCAGTTGTACGTGGCGCGAGTGAGTCCGCACCTGCGGTGATGTGGGCAAATTTGGTCTCAATGTGTTCAATGTGTCCAATGTTAATGTGTTCAATTCCATGTCAATCCTAACCCCAATACCATGTGCTCAAAATTTGCAAAATTTGTGTGGGACCTTTTCAATTGTTTTCGAAAATCCAGATACACCACATCCATTGGCTCTCCCTTATCCATTCTACCTGTTACATTCTTAGAAAATTCCAGAATATTAGTCAAGCATGATTTCCCCTTCATAAATCCATGATGTCTTTGAACGGTCCTAACGCTGGCTTCCAGGACTGCTCCTTTTTTTCCTCCCCACCCTACATTTTTTTGTGGAGCATGTTCTTCTTCGTGAGCAGACACTGAGAACGTGGTAGTCGTGGCCGAGTGGTTAAGGCGATGGATTAGAAATCCATTGGGGTTTCCCTGCGCAGGTTCGAATCCTGCCGACTACGACAGCAGCAGGTCTGCCCGGAGGAACTGAGCAGTGTATAATTTTGAACCACAGTTGACTAGGTGCTGCGTGAACTAATATTCCTCATAAAATAATCATGGAAGAAATGTAATTACAACTCCGTGTGGTCACACTAGACAATTGGTTTATATTTGTTGTGTTTCTGAATGTAGTTTATTTTTTTTTTAATTGTTTTTAATTCTCAGCCATATTTTTGAATTCAGTTTGTGAAATGCCACCCATCAGCCCTGTACCTGATCACAGCTTCCCAAGCGGGACTGGTCCATTGATTGTCATTTGCTTCAGGTTGTCTCTGTGGCGCAATCGGTCAGCGCGTTCGGCTGTTAACCGAAAGGTTGGTGGTTCGAGCCCACCCAGGGACGATGGCAATCCCGACATTTTTGCTATTCATATCGTTGGCAGATGAATAAGTCTGCTCTCTCCGGAAGCGGACACTTCCTGTTGCCAATGGGCGGCCACACGCCGCCCATTGGCAACCCCCCTGCGATGTCACAAGCCAAAGAGCCCGGGTGACCGGTTTTCCTTTCATTCGAATGTCACTCTTTCAAAGAGCAAGAACCGATTGATTTGAGCCCTAACGAACTCCCGCTAATTAGTTTTGAAAAAGGAAAAAAAGAGACGCGTGGACCCAAAAGGCATCGGGATGCATGGGAAGGGAGGGGGGCAGTGGCCTGTGTTTGCATAACCAGCCGCGATAGCGTTAAATGACGTCGGAAATCCGAGCGGCCGAGTGGCCTGCTGCAGCCATTTTCAATGTCAATGTTTTTTTTCGCATGAAGGATGGGTGGACTGTGTGCTCTGATGATCAGCCATGATCGTTTTGAATAGCGGTGCCTACCTGAGGGGCCGAGTCGCCTGCTCCAGCTCTTTCTATGTAGTTGTATTTTCACATGGAATCCGGGATTTAGCTCTGCGGAAGTGTGCATGCTTTGCACGTTTGAGGCCCCGGGTTTCAATCCTCGACATGGACCTCCTGCCGGTGACTTTTGAAAATTTGGGACAATTCACGCAGACGCAGCCCGGCGTCGTCCTTGAAGAAAATAGAGATGAGGTTTCGAGTCGCACGGTTCTTCAGACTGATGAAGACTATTTGTGAGTAAAGGGATACTGATGATTAGAGCCAGGATGGTTAGACATAAAAATATCTGAAATAGGCAGGCAAATAGGCATAATAAAATTACAAAAAGGCACGAAAAAAGGCATTTATTGACTAAAAAGGCACAACATGGCATTTATTTCCTCCCCCAAAACATGGTTAAAATGATAATATAAGGATATCTTACAATACATGACCAAAGTTGCATGGTTGCACAAAATTACTCGCCTTTTTTTCAAATTATCTGGATAAAATATGCCGTCTGGCAGACAAAATATGCTCCAGTTGTGGACAGACTTCGTTCTACCTCAGCTGAGAAACATAGACACATACAAAATAGGTGCAGGAGTAGGTCATTCGGCCCTTCGAGCCTGCACCGCCATTCAATATGATCATAGCTGATCATCCAACTCAGTATCCTGTACCTGCCTTCTCTCCATACCACCTGTTCCCTTTAGCCACAAGGGCCACATCTAACTCCCTCTTAAATATAGCCAATGAACTGGCCACGACTACCTTCTGTGGAAGAGAATTCCAGAGATTCACCACTCTCTGTGTGAAAAATGTTTTCCTCATCTCGGTCCTAAATGATTTCCCCCTTATCCTTAAACGGTGACCGCTTGTTCTGGACTTCCCCAACATCGGGAACAATCTTGTCGCATTTAGCCTGTCCAACCACTTAAGACTTAATGACTATGATATAGTTGGGATGACGGAGACATGGCTCCAGGGTGACCAAGGCTGGGAGCTGAGCATCCAGGGATATTCAATATTCAGGAGGGATAGACAGAAAGGAAAAAGGAAGTGGGGTGCTGAGGAAGAGGATTTCTTGAAATGTATGCGGGATAGTTTTCAAAACCAACATGTAGAAGAACCAACGAGCGAGCAGGCTATTCTAGATTGGGTATTGAGTAATGAGGAAGGGTTAGTTAGCAGGTTTTTTTTTGTGCGAGGCTCTTGGGCAAGAGTGACCATAATATGGTTGAGTTCTTCATTAGGATGGAGAGTGACTGTTAATTCGGAAACAAGGGTCATGAACTTAAAGAAAGGTAACTTTGAGGGTATGAGACGTGAATTGGCCAAGACAGACTGACAATTGATTCTTAAAGGGTTGACGGTGGATATGCAATGGAAGGCATTTAAAGACTGCATGGATGAACTACAACAATTGTTCATCCCAGTTTGGCAAAATAATAAATCAGGGAAGGTAGTGCATCCGTGGATAACAAGGGAAATCAGGGATAGTATCAATACAAATTAGCCAGAAAAAGCAGCCTACCAGAGGACTGGGAGAAATTCAGAGTCCAGCAGAGGAGGACAAAGCGCTTAATTAGGAAAGGGAAAATAGATTATGAAAGAAATCTGCCAGGGAACATAAAAACTGGCTGCAAATGTTTCTATAGATATATGAAGAGAAAGAGATTAGTTAAAACAAATGTAGGTCCCTTGCAGTAAGAAACAGATGAATTGATCATGGGGAACAAAGACATGGCAGACCTATGGAATAACGACTTTGGTTCTGTCTTCGCTAAGGAAGACATAAATAATCTACAGGAAATAGCAGGGGACCGCGGGTCAAATGCGATGGAGGAACTGAGTGAAATCCAGGTTAAGCGGGGAAGTGGTGTTAGGTAAATTGAATGGACTAAAGCCGCTAAATCCCCAGGGTCAGATAGGCTGCATCCCAGAGTATTTAAGGAAGTAGCCGCAGAAATAGTGGATGCATTCGTAATAATTTTTCAAAACTCTTTAGATACTGGAGTAGTTCCTGAGGATTGGGGGGTAGCTAATGTAACCCCACGTTTTAAAAAGGGAGGGAGATGGAAAACGGGGAATTACAGACCAGTTAGTCTAACATCGGTAGTGGGGAAACTGCTAGAGGCAGTTATTTAAGATGGGATAGCAGCACATTTGGAGAGTGGTGAAATCATCGTACAAAGTCAGCATGGACGTATGAAAGGTAAATCATGCCTGACGAATCTTATAGAATTTTTCGAGGATGTAACTAGTGGAGTGGATAAGGTAGAACCAGTGGATGTGTTATATCTGGACTTCCAGAAGGCTTTCGACAAGGTCCCACATAAGAGATTAGTATACACACGGTATTGGGGGTTCAGTGTTGATGTGGATAGAGAACTGGCTGGCAGACAGGAAGCAAAGAGTAGGAATAAACGTGTCATTTTGACAGTGGCAGGCAGTGACTAGTGGTATACCGCAAGGCTCAGTGCTGGGACCCCAGCTATTTACAATATATATTAATGATTTGGACGAGGGAATTGAATGCAACATCTCCAAGTTTGCGGATGACACGGGGCTAGGGGGCGGTGTTAGCTGTGCGGGGGATGTTAGAAGGCTGCAAGGTGACATAGATAAGTTGGGTGAGTGGGCAAATGGATGGCAGATGCAGTATAATGTGCATAAATGTGAGGTTCTCCAATTTGGTTGCAAAAACAGGAAAGTAGACTGTTATCTGAATGATGGCCGATTAGGGAAAGGGGAGATGCAACGAGACCTGGGTGTCATGGTACACCAGTCATTGAACGTAGGCATGCAGGTGCAGCAGGCAGTGAAGAAAGCGAATGGTATGTTAGCATTCATTGCAAAATGATTTGAGTATAGGAGCAGGGAGGTTCTACTGCAGTTGTACAGGGTCTTGGTGAGAACACGCCTGGAGAATTGCGTACAGTTTTGGTCTCCTAATCTGAGAAAATATTTTCTTGCCATAAAGGGAGTACAGAGTAGGTTCACCAGATTGATTCCTGGGATCTCAGGACTTTCATATGAAGACAGACTGGATAGACTCAGCTTGTACTCGCTAGACGTTAGAAGATTGAGGGGGGATCTTATAGAAAATTACAAAATTCTTAAGGGCTTTGACAGGCAAGATGCAGGCAGATTGTTCACGATGTTGGGGAAGTCCAGAACAAGGGTCACGGTTTAAGGATACGGGGGAAATCTCTTAGGACCGAGATGAGAAAATCATTTCTTTCACACAGAGAGTGGTTAATCTGTGGAATTCTCTGCCACAGAAGGTAATCGAGGACAATTCATTGGCTATATTTAAGAGGGAGTTAGATGTGGCCCCTGTGGCTAAAGGGATCAGGGGGAATGTAGAGAAGGCAGGTACAGGATACTGAGTTGGATGATCAGCCATGCTCATGTTGAATTGCGGTGCAGGCTCGAAGGGCCGAATGGCCTACTCCTGCACTTAATTTCAATGTCTATGTTTCTATTAGTTTACATACGCAAAGCCCACTTTAAATTGGATAACGGGATGATGGCGCCAATCAGGAAGATAACTGAGAACGCGAATGGAGCAGGGGTAGAAAAAAACGAGGCATGTGATGGGTGAGCACGTGAGGCTTTTGATGGTTGTATAAATGCCAGAGCTGAGACAACAGGTGTGAGGCCAATGCATTATTGAGTTACGTATTGTGAAGTCGGAGAAATAATGTAAGTGGAGGGGCAGGGCAGGAAGAGGTGCATGTTTAGGTGTGGCATGGAATAGGGGCGTTTGAAGAAACGGGAATGGGAGAATTAGGAGGGGATGGGTGATTGTTGGTAATTACGCCAAATTGTTGAATTTGACGTTTAAACCGTTTCGTCCAGCCAATGTTGAACACGCCACAATAGGAACATCGCATGTAGTAAGTGAGTTGGAGGAGGTGCTTATGAACCTCTGTCTCACCTGGCAGGAATGCTGTGGTCCTCGGAGGGTGGCGGTAAAGCGGCAGATGCTACATCTCCCGTAGTTGCAGAAGAAAGTACCTGTGGAAGGGGTTGGTTGTTGGGAAGGGGTGGTTTCGGTGGGAAGGGATGAATGAACCAACGAGTGGCGGAGAGAGTCGTCTCTGTGGAGGGCAGAAAGAGGTGGAGATTGGGAAACTGGTGGGGGATCACCTTGACTGAGGGTCTAGGCGCATCTGTGGAGGGAATGGTTTAGGAGTTATTTCGGGACAGGGTTCTTCTTCAATAGGAAGGAACTGCAGATATAGTCGTCTTTGCAAAACGCCAAATGATTCCGGGAAAAGAGAGAGAGAGAGAGAGAGAGAGAGAGAGAGAGAGAGAGAGAGAGAGAGAGAGAGAGAGAGAGAGAGAGAGAGGAGAGAGAGAGAGAGAGAGAGAGAGAGAGAGAGAGAGAGAGAGAGAGAGAGAGAGAGAGAGAGAGAGAGATGAGAGAGAGAGAGAGAGAGAGAGAGAGATTCCTCAGCTCTTGGGTCAAGCGTGGTAGACTACGCAATTACTGACATAGACCCCTGCACTATCAGTGCATTCACTGTTAGGCAGCAGTCCCCTCTTTCAGACCATAGTCAAATCAACGTGTATCTAAAATGTCCTGTTCAAACTAAAGACGAAAAAAGGAACCCAGTAAGCTGTATAAACTAAATCAGACTTACACATGGGCTTCAGATAGTGGAGATAAATTCATCATGGCCCTTCGTTGCCTCTGTACTGTACACTGACAATGGCAATTAAAATTGAATCTGAATCTGAATCTGAACTCACCCGATCTCACAAATAAAATACTGAAACTCAAGACAAACCCATATGAGACTACTAGAGATGGTGTAAACATGGCAATAAATGACATTAATATGATCTTTAACAAGGCAGCCATCAAAGCTGGGATATGTGGAATAACCTGAGCACAACAAAACTACAAACACTACACATTCAAGACGGTGATATCTGGAGAGCACACTTCAAAAATCTATATAAGGACATCCCAATAAATAAAAGAAACTAAAATTATTCCCATATTAAATAAAAACTCCAAACACTAGAAACAGTAATTGAAGATTATCAAAACCCTCTTGATTCCCCAATTACTTTGGAAGAACTGACCATAAAAGTAAAATCTCTCCACTCAAGGAAAGCCTGTGGTCCAGACAGCATTTAAAAAAAATGCTCAAGCACAGCACTCCGGAGATGCAGGACATAGTGCTTAGGCTGTTCAACATCATACTACGTTCAGGTCATTTCGCTGATATTTGGTGTCAAGGGCTTATTTCACCCATTTATAAGAGTGGAAACAAATTAGACCCAAATAATTATCGTGGCATATGTGTCAGTAGCTGCCTAGGGAAGTTATTCTGCAATATCATAAATAACAGAAGGTAGGATTTCCTTAACAAACACAACATTCTCAGTAAAAACCAAATCGGCTTACTCCCAAAACACCGTACCACTGACCATATTTTCTACCCTCCACACTCTCATTGAAAAACATGAACAGCAAGCGAAAAATAGGAAAATATTTGCCTGGTTTATTGACTTTGAGAAAGTATTTTACTCTATTTGGCATCAAGTGCTCTATTACAAACTCCTCGGCTGTGGTATAGGAGGAAAGGTATATGACCTTATCAATGTATCTGAATAATAAATGTGGCGTTAAAATTGGGGGCAAACGCACTGATCTCTTCACCCAGAGAAGAGGTGTCCGGCAAGGCTGGAATCTGAGCCCGACACTGTTTAATGTACATATCAACGATTTGGCAGTAAAGTTGGACCAGAGCCCACCGCCGGGCCTCTGTCTTCTGGACGGAGAGGTAAAAATCCCTGTTTTAGGCGGATGACTTGGTTCTGCTGTACCCCACAGAACAGGGACTGCAGCAACAGTTGGACCTACTTGACGAGTACTGCCAAAATTCGGCCCTGGCAGTAAATCTAAAGAAAACCAACATCATGATTTTTCATAAAAGACCGAGATGTCAGGGAGATAAATACAAATTTACTCTCAATGGTACTGTTATCGAACACGTTATGAGTTATACTTACCTTGGTCAAACTGTTTAACATCAGGGAACTTCAATATGGCAGTGAATGCACTAAAAGAGAAAGCTCTAAGAGCTCTGTATGCAATAAAAAGAAGATTCTACAACATCCAAATCACAATTAAAATCTGTCTTAAAATATTTGACAGTGCAATTTGCGCTATATGGTAGTGAAGTATGGAGTCCGCTCAGTAACCACAGTTAGAAATGGGAAAAGCATACATGCGGTATTTTGTCGGAACATCCTCCGTATCCAAAGGAAAACACCAACACGTAGGGCGGCATTAGGCAAATACCCACTGATAATAAATATCCAGAAAAGAGTACTCAATTTTTGGAATCAACTTAAATCTAGCCCCTCAGATACCCTCCAGTTTAAAGCCCTTCAAACACAAGAGGGGAACACAGAAAAGAGTTCCCTGTGCCAGTTGGTACTGAGACTAACTACCCCTATTCAGTTAAACCCTATCCAGTTAAACCCTGACCGACCCCAGATCAATACTGACCCCCAATCACCAGTTAGAGTGAACGAAATTATCAAACAATGTAAAGAAACGTGCTTGGAACATTGGGATAACGAAACCAAAAGCCAAAGCGGATTAGAATGTTACCGTTCCCTAAAAAGAGATTATAAATTGGCAGACTATCTCTCAACTGTTAGAGACATAAAGCAGAGACTGACCCTCACCAAATACAGGCTAAATGATCACTATTTGGCAGTCGAAAAAGGAAGACAGAAGAGATTCTGGCAACCAAGAGAAAACAGAATATTTGTTTGACAGATGAGGTTGAAACAGAGGTGCACTTCCTCCTAAAATGCAAATAAATTAACAAAACAAGGAAAGCATACTTTGACAAACTCAGTGTGGCAACCCCTGACTTTAAAGAACTAGATGATACATCAAAACTAAGAATAATCCTTGGCGAAGGAAATAAGGCACATCTTGGTGCACAATACGTAACAGCATGCCATAACCTGAGAGACGGTGAATGACCAACATGCACGTATGTACGCACACACTAATCGACATTAACTAACACTAAGAAATTAATATTGAATTGCTAAACTTGCTATTGTGTTGTACTGCTTACAGCTGCAAGAACGTGTAGCAATCAATAAAGGGCTATAGGCCTATTGCAAGTTTATGTACAGGGACATAACTATCCATACACTGTATACTTCTATTTATATTTATGCATTTCAAATATGTATGTCATGTTTTATTTTATACTTTGGCAAAATAACAATGTTTTCATCATGCCAATAACGTTTTTTAATTGCAAATTGAAATTGAATAGAGAGAGCGGGGGAGAGAGAGAGAGAGAGAGAGAGAGAGAGAGAGAGAGAGAGAGAGAGAGAGAGGGAGAGAGAGAGAGAGAGAGAGGGAGAAGAGAGAGAGAGAGAGAGAGAGAGAGAGGGGGGAGAGAGAGAGAGGGAGAGAGAGAGAGGGGGGGGGGGAGAGAGAGAGAGAGAGAGAGAGGGGGGGGGGGAAAAAAGAGAAAGAGAGCGAGTGCTATTTATCTATCCATCTATCTATCTATCTATCTATCCCGTTGAATGCTTTGGCATCCATCCTTACTGGCTACAACTAAACCAATCCTACTGTCTCTGCAAATTTATTCACCAACACATCTATCCTTATCTTCAAATAATTTATATATATTGAATATTATGGCGCAGTCCCGACTGCAGTGAGCTCGAAACGCGAGAGTCGCCACAGAAAAGGCATGTTGTGGTCGGAATCTTCCAGAATATCCCCTCAGCGAGGCTGTATCACCGCGCCGATAGCGGTTAAATTCAATGACCGAGTCCATTACTCCGAGTGCATTAACCGGGACTGTGGCCGTCAGTGTTCCAGCAATATGCCGTCTCCCCCAGAGTGGCTACGGCATTGTGTGTGGACGAACGAAACACTTTCAGAGAATGATCCCATATAGGCCAGATTGACAAAAATGTACGGGAATGGGAAGGGGAGTTATACATCTGTGGGTCGAGAATTGCATCCAATGATAAGGAACGCTCTTCCTTTCCCCTCCCTCAATCCAGACCCAGCACTCCAGCGGGGTGCGCTCCCATTTTTTTCCACTAACTCCCCGCAGAATTACCACTCGTTTCCCCTCCTGCTGCGCTCATTTCCCAGCCCTGAGTCCCCCAGTTTATCACCCCCCCTCCCTTGTCACCCATCTATATTCCTCCACCCGTTTTACATTTCACTTCTTATCTCATTCCCTTCTACATCCAATTATTTAACTCCTGTAGAATATATCTATCTCTGCCTTAAACATGGCTTCCACAGCCGTCAGAATGCTACAGAATCACGACCCTCTGACTAAATAAATGTCTCCTCACCTTCCTAATACGATGTCCTTTAAATCTGCGGCTATGACCTCTAGTCCTAAACTGTCCTGTGGAAACATCGTCTCCACACCCACTCTATCCAATCATTTCACTATTCTGCTTGCTTCTGTGAGATCCCACTCATTCTTCCAAACTCCAGCAAGTACAGGCCCAGTGCCAACAACCGATCCTGATAGATTAACCTATTCATTCTTGGGATTATTCTTGTAAATGTCCTCTCGACCCTCTCCAGGGCCAGCACATGTTTCCTCAACTTTGGTGCCCACAATTGCTCAAAATATTCCAATTGAGGCTTTACCAGCGCCTAAAAGAGCCTCAACATTGCATCCCTGATTTATAGACAAGCTTTTTGAAAAAAAAAATGTATTTACTACCGATTCGACTTGCAGATTCACTCTTTTAGAACCCTGCATCAGCACCCCAAGTCCCTTCGCATCTCCGATTTATGGAAGAACCCCCCGCCTTCACCTGCCGGGGACTTATGTGCCTCCCGCCTACACTAATATGGTTATCTAAAGCGATCCAGCAAGGCCGTCGGATGGAGGATAGTGAACGCGGTTCGGCCGGCCAGCCTGCAGAATCACCCATCGCCATCACTGCCCGGGCGCCGGGTCACGATCCAGGAGCTACGTCACTGAGAGCCCGGCGGGAGCTCCCTCACCGCATGTAGCGCGGCGGTCCAAGCAGGCGGCCCGTCCCCACATTGTCCAGGGCATTTGGAGAGCGGTAATATCCACCGTCACTACTGCTGCTGCACATATTCAGAGTGAGTATAAAATGAGTGATTTAGGAATTGGGTGGCGAGATGAGGAACCATGGACGCCGTCCGTCCATCGCCGCCCGGAGTCCAGGTTGAAAGCATCGATCTGAAACATAGAAACATAGAAAACAGCAATAACGGTGCAGGAGGAGGCCTTTTGGCCCTTCGAGCAAGCAGCGCCATTCATTGTGATCATGGCTGATCATCGACAATATTTAACCCGTGCCTGTCTTCTCCACATATCCATTGATTCCGCTTGCCCCTAGACCGTCCACTGCCTTCTGTAGCAGAGACTTCCACAAATTCAGAACTCACTGGGTGGAAAAGATTTTTCTCATCTCAGTTTTAAATGGCCTCCCTCTATTCTTAGATTATGGGCCCCTGATTCTGGACTCACCCAACATGGGGAACAGTTTTCCTGCATCTAGTTTGTCCAATCCTTTTATAATAAGACAAGACGGAACTGCAGATGCTGGAAAATCGAAGGTACACAAAATTGCTGGAGATGCCGCTGCGCCCGCCGAGTTTCTCCAGCATTTTTGTGTACCTTTTATAATTGTGTATGTTTCTCAAAGATTCCCACTCGTCCTGCTAAATTGCAATGAATACAAGCCCAGTCTTTCCATAAACGACGGTCCCGGATTCCCGGGGATTAACCTCGTGAACCTACGCCTCAATAGCAAGGATGTTCTTCATGTTGTAGCTGCAGGTTTACATTCAGTGACTGGTGTACAATGTCACCAAGGCCCCGCTGCACTTCCCTTTCTCCTAATAGATAATCGACCATACAATAGGTGCAGGAGTAGGCCATTCGGACATGTGCACCAGCACCGCCATTCACTGTGATCGTGGCATCCACAATCAATGTTCATGCCTTCTCCCAGCATCCCCTGACTCCGCTATCTTTAAGAGCTCTATCAAACTCTCTCCTGAAAACATCCAGAGAATTAGCCTCCACTGCCTTCTGAGGCAGAGAATTCCACAGATGCACAACCTTCGTGTGAAAATGTTTTTCCTCGTCTCCGTTCGAAATGGTTTACCCATAATTCTTAAACTATGGCCCCTGGTTCCGAACCACCCCAACATCTAGCGTGTCCAACACCTTAATAATCTTATATGTTTCAATAAGATTCCCTCGCATTCTTCTAAATTACAGAGTGTACAAAACTAGCCGCTCCATTCTATCAACATATGAACGTCCCGCCATCACGGGAATTAACCTCGTGAACCTACGCTGCACTCCTTCAATAGCAAGAATTTCCTTTCTCAGATTTGGATACCAAAATTGCACACATTACTCCAGGTGTGGTCTCACTAGTGTCATGAAAAACTGCAGAAGGAAATGTTTGCTCCTATACTCAACTACTCGTGTTATGAAAGACAACGTGCCATTCGCTTTCTTCTCTGCCTGCTGCACCTGCATGTGTAATTTAATTGACTGATGAACATGGATTCCCAGATCTCGTCGTCCTTCCCTTTTCCCAATTTGACACCATTCAGATACTAATCGGCCTTCCTGTTTTGCTACCAAAGTGGATAACCTCACATTTATCCACATTAAACTGCACGTTCCATGCATCTGCCCACTCACCCAAACTGTCCAAGTCACCCGGCATCCTCATAGCATCCTCCTGACAATTTACACTGCCACCCAACTTTGTGTCACCTGCAAATGTGCTCATTTTACGTGTAATCCCTTCATCTAAATCATTAATGTATATTGTAAATATATGCAGCCCCAGCACCGAGCCTTGCGGTACCCCACTAGTCACTGCCTGCCATTCTGAAAGGGACACGTTAATCCCTACCCTTTGCATCCTGTCTGCCAACCTATTTTCTATCCATGTCAGTATCCTACCCCCAATATCATATGCTCTCATTATGCCCACTAATCTCGTATGTGGGACCTTATCGAATGTTTTTTGAAAGTCCAGATACCTTACATCCACTGGCCATCCCTTGCCCATGTTCCTAGTTACATCCTCAAAAAATTCCAGAAGATTAGTCAAGCATGATATCCTCTTCGTAAATCCATGCTGACTCGGACCAATCTGGTTACTACTATCCAAATGTGCCGCTATTTCATTTTATTTAATTGACCCCAGCATGTGATAATAATCTGACACCTTTGTGACAATAATCTGCCTGCTTGTTCTTGCCGCCAAAATGGATAACATCACATTTACCCACATTATACTGCATCGGCCATGCATCTGCCCACTCACTCAACCTGTCCAATTCACCCTGCGTCCTCCTAGCATCCTCTTCGCAAGTCACACTGCCACCCATGTTTGTGTCGTCTGCAAATTCGCTCGAGTTACCTTTAATCCCATCATTTTAATCATTGATATATATTGCAAATAGTTGCGGCCCCATCACCGACCCTTGCAGCACTCCACTCGCCACCGCCTGCAATTCGAACAGGGATCCGTTTATTCCTACTCTTTGTTTCCAGTCTGCCAAACAATTCTCTATCCATTTCAATACCATATGCTCTAATGTTGCTCAGTAATCTCCTGTGGTACCTTATCAAAGGTTTCCTGAAATTCCAGATACGGTAAACCCACTGGTTTTCCTTCATCCATTTTACTTGACACATCCTCAGAAGTTCCATAAGATTAGTCAAGCAGGATTACCCCTTCAGAAATCGATGCTGACTTGGACCAATAAATTTGCTGCTGTCCAAATGCGCCGTTATTACTTCTTTAATAATTGACTCCTGCATCTTCACCGCCACCGATGTCAGGCTAACTGGTCTATTACTACCCGTTTTATCGCTTGCTCCTTTCTTGAAAAGTGGGATAACATTAGCTGCCCTCCTTGGAAAATGATCACCAAATCGTCCACCGAAAGCCACCTCCATATAATATAACCATATAACAATTACAGCACGGAAACAGGCCAACTCGACCCTTCTAGTCGGTGCCGAACACATAATCTCCCCTAGTCCCATATACCTGCGCTCAGGCCATAACCCTCCATTCCCTTCCCATCCATATAACTATCCAATTTATTTTTAAATGATAAAAACGAACCTGCCTCCACCGCCTTCACTGGAAGCTAATTCCACACAGCTACCACTCTCTGAGTAAAGAAGTTCCCCCTCATGTTACCCCTAAACTTCAGTCCCTTAATTCTCAAGTCATGTCCCCTTGTTTGAATCTTCCCTACTCTCAGTGGGAAAAGCTTTTCACGTCAACTCTCTCTATCCCTCTCATCATTTTAAAAACCTCTATCAAGTCCCCCCTTAACCTTCTGCGCTCCAAAGAATAAAGCCCTAACTTGTTCAACCTTTCTCTGTAACTTAGTTGCTGATACCCAGGCAACATTCTAGTAAATCTCCTCTGTACTCTCTCTATTTTGTTGACATCCTTCCTATAATTAGGCGACCAAAATTGTACACCATACTTCAGAATTGGCCTCATCAATGCCTTGTACAATTTTAACATTACATCCCAACTTCTATACTCAATGCTCTGATTTATAAAGGCCAGCACACCAAAAGCTTTCTTTACCACCCTATCTACATAAGATTCCACTTTCAGGTAACTGTGCACAGTTATTCCCAGATCCCTCTGTTCATTTACCATGTACGTCCCATTTTGATTTGTCCTTCCAAGATGTAGCACCTCACACTTATCAGCATTAAACTCCATCTGCCATCTTTCAGCCCACTCTTCCAACTGGCATAAATCTCTCTGTAGACTTTGAAACTCTACTTCATTACCCGCAACCACACCTATCTTAGTATCAACTGCATACTTACTAATCCAATTTACCACACCATCATCCAGATCATTGATGTACATTGATGTACCTCCTTGACTGCCCTGGCATGCAGACCATGAGGCCCTGATAATTTACCAGCCTTCAGTCCCATCAGCCTACCCAATACTCACCTATTGTAAATTCATGTCAGTTCCTCTGTCTCCTTAGATACTCTGTCCTTTGGTATACCCCCCCCCCCCCCCCCCCCCCCCCCCCCCCCCCCCCCCCCCCACCCCCCCACACACCCCACCATGCGCCCGTTTCAGTGGCTTAAAATCAAATTAGTCCCGTTGATCAACTGCAAAACACACTTTTGATTTAACCTTCTCCCTCGCAAATTGCAGATTAAAACTTATCATATTATGGTCACTACCATCTCGCGGTTCCTTTACCTTGAGTTCCCTTATTAAATCTGATTCATTAGACAACACCTAATCCAGAATTGCCTTCAATCTGGTAGGCTCCAGTACAATTTGCTCTAAGAATCCATCACGGACGCACTCTACAAACTCCCTTTCTTGGGGTCCAGAACCAACCTGATTTTCCCAGTCTACCTGCATATTGAAATGTCCCTAACCGCAGTGGCATTACCTTTGTTATATGCCAATTTTAACTCATGCTGCAACTTGCACCTTATATCCAGGTTACTGTTTGGGGGGCTGTAGATAATTCCCATCAGTGTCTTTTCATCTTTACAATTCCTCATTCCTATCCACAGCGACTCTACATCGGCAGTCCATATGTCACCCCTCGACATTGTGGAGATTGCAGCCGTGTCACCGTAATCCCCACAAAGTCATATCTACCAATCCCTAACAGAGCCTCAAACTCGTCCAATGTTCTTGTAATAATAATAATAATAATAATAATAATAATAATAATAATAATAATAATAATAATAATAATAATAATAATAATAATAATATATTTTATTGTCATTTCACATAAGCGCAATACTTCTAATACTTCTAATAATAATTCTAATAATACTTCACGAATTCATATATAATAAATGTGATCCATTACTCACCTCACCTTTTACATCGATTCCTATTTCACTTGGCCATACTCTCCTATCCCTTTGTGAGCTTTCCGCCCGTTAATTCGGGTGTCTTTATTAACTTTTCCTTTACTCTCTTTCCCATCCTTGCATTTCGAATGCCTCTACTATTTTGTTTACATCCACCCGTGTAACAAACTTTGACTGCTTGGGGGGGGGGGGGGGGGGGGGGGGGGGGGGGGGGGGGGGGCTGAAGGTATTCACGAATAATTTCTTAAAGCTGTCTGATGCGGGTACAAATACCACTTGAAATCATTGGATGTATTGGTGGATGGGAAATATTTAAACGGGTATCGGATTTAAAGTGGTCAGCTCATTAAGGTCTCAGGTCGAAAGGGTTTCCTGGCTGGCTTGCAGGTAAGTCCCTCATTCACGGTTATTCACGTTATTTAGTATGTTTTTCCCCCCATCTCTCTCTGTCTCTCCCCCCATGTTTTGATAGCGAGTCTCAACAAATCTGCCTGGCCTGTTGTCTGTTTCCGGCGCTCTCCAGCTTTGGTTTAGGATCAGTACTACTGCCGTGACACTGCAATCAGCGCAGTTCCCGGGACTGACCGATTATTCCTGGAGAATTATCACCTTCAAGCGCAGACATTTGCAGGGCAGTGGTCGTGGCCGAGTGGTTAAGGCGATGGACTAGAAATCCATTGGGGTTTCCCCGCGCAGGTTCGAATCCTGCCGATTACGGCTGTAGCAGGTCCGCTCGTTTCAACCGACCTGTGCATAATTTTGACGGGATGTTCACTAACTGTTGTCACAATTAATATTCCGCAGAAATAGGTTAGTAAATATGTCCGTAGCAAAAGATTTTGGTCACGCCGGTAAGTCGATTGATTATCTGCTGCGACATGGAACAAATCGCTTCGTTACTCAGCTGTATATTTGCCTAGTTGGCTCCGGTCCTGAATACTGCGGCCCAGAATTTGTGCTGAGCGATAATTCACCTCTCATTCACTTAAGAAAATGTCGGCCCACACTGCCACACCTGTGCTCACTGGACATACCCGGTGAATTGTTGCGGCACCCCCGATCACATGTGAAGTTATCCTCATCTCCCCGCTGGGAATACTACAACAACCTCTCCTGCTGCTCCTCCTCTCTGATTATCTGTTGTTTCCACCCCTTATATTCTTGTTCAACCCTTCAACATCCGGACTTCCCTCTCCCCTGACTATCAGTATGAAGAAGGGTCTCTACCCAAAACGTCACGCATTCCTTCTCTCCAGAAATGCTGCCTGTCCCGCACAGTTCCTGCAGTGTCGATCACATGCGTACCCTTTCTGGGGTTGGGGGCGGATCTGTACACAGGAAGCTAAGTGTTTTCCAGAATGTTCTGCTTGATGAGGACCGTGACTTCCTGCCCAAGTGAACGTTAAGGGGGCTTGGTATGAGGATATTTTACAAACAGAATATAAAACAAATTACTGTATGTGTAAGCGTTGTGAATCTTGGATGTGATCCTGTTATATACGGGGGGTGGGTCTGAATAACATTTATTTTAGAACAAATCTTTCTGGCCCAAATCTTTGATGCCGTTTATGAAAAGCAGTGTCCCAACCCTGTCCCTGGTCACCGCTTCACAGCCCGGGAGTCGTCCGTTTATTCCCCTTTCCGTCCAGTTGTCTCTGTGGCGCAATCGGTCAGCGCGTTCGGCTGTTAACCGAAAGGTTGGTGGTTCGAGCCCACCCAGGGACGCTGGCGAACGGATAATTTTTTCCGTGCATGCCCTTGGCAGCTGAGCAAATCTGATCTCTCCAGAGGCTGGCGCTCTCTGCTGTCGCCTCAATCCGCTGAATGTGTGTCTCCTTGCGGCGTCTCGTTTCCTTTCATTCAAATATTCCTCTTTACAATAAAGAACATCCCAGGAAATGAAGAAGGGTCTCAACACGAAATGTCGCCTATTCCTTCTCCGCAGAGATGTTGCTTGTGCCGCTGAGTTATTCGAGCTTTTTGTGTCTATCCCCGGAACTAGCGGATTGGATTCTCTGCTGAACAGCCGCTGGACAGTTTTAAGAAGGTACAGCGAGACGTTTGGACACAAAAGACGTCGAGAGATTTGGGGTGGGAGGGTAACAGTGGATTGTGTTGGGATGATCAGATCAGATCATGTTGAATGGTGCTGGAAACTCGTGTGGCCGCGTGGCCTGCTCCAGGTATTTTCAAGGTCGATGTTGTTCTCACGGAGTCCGGGATGTAGCTCTGCAGAAGGGCGCTCGTTTTGCGTGTTAAAGGCCCCAGGTTCAATTCCCATCACTTCCACCTGGTGACTTTACAAAAGTTGGGGGGAATCCCGCAAACGGTGTCTGAAGAAATTCTGTCTTTAAAATGCAGACTCGATTTTACCCGGAATCCTGGAGAACTGGGAAAGTGAGGTTTCGGAGGTATAAATCCCCGTCGATTTGCTCGTTTATATTTTATTTCGTTCAATGTCAGGACCTGGGAACCGGGAGCAAGTATACGCGACAGCAGTGAGCACAAGGATATTAACCCAGGTGTAGAAACCTGGGAACATGGCGAAGTAGTGAGACAGGGATAACAACACTGATGAGCACTCGAAGAAAATGAAGATTGACAGTGAGAAAGACAACATGGGAAGGACTCCCTCCCCCTCCTCTTCATCCTCCCCCCACATTCCCTTCTGCTCCTCCCCTCTCCAATCCCTCCCTCGTCTATTTCTCCTTCTCCTTTCCATTACCCTCTCTCCCTCCCTCACTCCAAAACTCTTCTCTTCCCATATCTCTCTACCCCCCCCCCCCCCCACTCCTCACCCCCCTATCCCCCCACTATCCCCCCTGACGATCCCCACGGCCCTCCCTATAATCCCCACTCCTCACCTACCCCTATCCCCCCACTATCCATCCTGACCATCCGCACTGCCATCCTCTCCATATAATCCCCACTCCCTACCTACCCCACCCCCCTCTTCTCCCTCTATCACCACTCCTACCCACTCTCCATCCTCATCACCCTCGTCTTTCCCCCTCCTCCTCCTCTCTTACAATCCATCACCTATCACCCCCTCTTCTTTCCCCTACCCTCAATCATTCTCTCCCTCCCTCCATAACTGCTCTCCCCTCCCTCATCCCCTCCCATCCTTCCACCCCCCCCCCCCCCCACCTCCCACACTCCTCACCTTCCACCCCCCACCTTCCATCTCGCACCTCCCACACTCACCTTCCTATTCTCCCCACCTCCCACCTCCCCCCAATATCAAATAGTGAACAATTAGAAACTCACCCCTCTCCCCCCACACCTCCCCACCACCGCACGCCCACTCACACCCTCCTTTCACAGCCCACCCTACCCCGGCCAAACACACCCTCCCCCAAAACCCCGCCCATACAGCCCTCTCCCCCATAACCTCCCCCCCCCCCCCCCCCCCCCCCCCCCCCCCACACAATCCCTTCCCCCACAAACCCCTCACATCACCACTCCCGCCCACAAACACCACTTCACCCACAACCTCCCTGCCCGCACATCCCCCCAGATCCCACACCGCTCATTTATGAAGTTCGTGACAATCTGGCCACATGAGTTGTAAGTAGGCTTGATCTAAATAGACATTGTGAACTGTAACGGAATATACACCAAATAAATATCTGTATAAACGCTGCAAATGTCGGAAGGGTGCTTGCACTGTTTTGTATATATTTATCATTTTTCTGAATAAAGTATATATTTTTTTTAAAACAACTCTCTGGCCAAAACCATTGATGCCGCTTGGAAAAAAGCTGCTTCTCAGCCATGCCCCAGGTCATCCCTTCCCAACCCGGGAATGCGTCATTTCTCACCGCTCTGTCAGGTTGTCTCTGTGGCACAATCGGTCCGCGCGTTCGGCTGTTAACCGAAAGGTTGGTGGTTCGAGCCCACCCAGGCTCGTGATATTTTGCTATGCATGTCGTTGATAGCGCTGTAACTGCTCTCTGCGGAGACGGGACTGCCTGCTGCCGCCTCAGTCTGATCATTGGGAGCCTTCCTGCTGTGTAACTGGAGTAACTCTGCCGGACAGGCAGAATGTATGGAGGCACGGAATGCGATACGTTTCGTGTCGAGACCATTTTTCAAACTTGTCAAGGGAAAGGGGAACGGAAAATACGGACAGTGGTGTCGAACGATATAGAACAAATTAATGAAAGATATACGAAAAAGGAACGATGATGAGGGAAACATGCCATTGTTATCTGATGGTGATTTTTTGTAGTAGGTTGGTAGGGTGAAGGCTAGAGCTGAGACAATAGGTGTGGAATGGGGAAGGAGTGGTTTGGCTGATTGATAGATATTACCTTAAATTTAAGAATTCAAAGTTTAAACCGTGTAGTCTCACCGATGTTCAAGGGGCCACAATGGGAACAGAGCCTGCAGTGGGCGAGTTAGAGGAGGTGCACATAAGGAGTATTGGGGTCCCTGGATGGAGGCGAGGGCGGAGGTATAGGGGCAGATGTCACATTTCCCGTAGGTGCAAATAAATGTGCCCCCGGAAGGGGTGGTGTGGGTGGGAAGGGATGAACCAACGAGTTGCTGTGAGCGTCTCTGTGAAGGGCGGGAATATGTGGAGATGGTGGGTTCACTTTGTTGGTGAGGGAAATGACGGAGGATTGGTTTAGACACTTGGTCGGAGGAAGTGTCATCTGGAACACTCTGGAAGTTGGTAGGTGTACAGTAGGCGCCAGTCAATAGCCTGTCATCTGTGGTAGAGATAGAGAGATCATGAAAGGGGAGGGGAGTACTGGAGATAGTATAAATGAGTAGTGGATGCTCGTAATGGATATGACATGCCTGCTTCTGTTATGCAGGACTATATTACATCTATCAGTGCAAAGAAATGTGGCGAAGTCCGTGCCAGAATTGAGGGCGAGTGAGTAGAATGTTGCCATGGTAAAGCAGAGAACTTGTGGTGATGGACTGACGTCACGTAGTCTGAAAAACTGATGTGGGCATGTCGGGATGCGTCCTAGCTTGATGTTGGCAAATGGAATAGAGTGAGCAGGAGATTGCACTGATCCAGTTGTACATTTACCGGGAAAACTATGAGGGAAAATAATTCCATCCATGACCAATCGAACAGCTCATAATGAACAATAATTAATGAAAAGGTGATGGCATCTCGCTCAAAAGGAATGATCAAACTCAAGTGGATTCATTGCGTTGGACGCAAATTTGCCTGAGTGGACCAACCGCCCCCACGAGTTCTGTAAGATGTTGGCAATTCCAACATCAGGACATTGAACTCCATTGACTCTCAGCCGGAAGTAGAATCGAGACACGAAACGCCACCTCTTCCTTTTCTGCAGAATTGCAGACTCTATGTTATTCTAGTTTTTTGTTCCAATCTTCAGGAAATCGAAATTGATCAAACTGCGCCTTTGCCTGCTCCAGCCCCATTGACCTCATCTTTACACGCCTCGATTCCACTCAATCTCGCTTGTTCAGTCCCACCCACATACACCCGAGACATCACACAAGCCCTTCAACCTCTTCATTAAATTTAAATGTATCTGCTCCCATTGTCTCAGGTCTACGATGGACGGAGTCTGCCAAAGGATCATCCCGAATCGAAACGTCGCCTTTCCATGTTCTCCAGAGATACAGCCTGAACCGCGGAGTTGCACCAGCACTTGGTTTCATTTTCTGACTGTAAATATTGTTTCGAACAACAGGCAGTTGAGCCCAAATGGTATACCTGACCCTAGCTAGTAATTTAACTATATTGGTCTATGAATCGTAAACGCTTTTCACATTTCAAGAAACTAAACTAAATGCAACTTAATAGAATGCTAACAAATAATCACATGTACGCAATGAGATTAGATTAACTTGTCATTATGGTCGGCATTGATGTGGGCCGAATGGCCTCTTCCTCTGCTGTGCCGTATTAGGTTCGATCCCTTGAAATACTAATTATCTGTTCCTATCACCATTTATTAATCAAAATGGTCAAAATAGGACCTGAAATTACGGTGGCACTTAGTAAAAGAAAAACGTCTCCCCGTCGGGGAATTTGACCGCGGTGGACAGGTATAGTAACCATTATATTGACACGGAACCTTTGGGCATGCGGCATTGTGGAATAGAATAAGGAATGTAGGTGGAAGGGGGAAGAGACATTGAGAAATAGGTGTGTGTCCAGGTGGACCATGGAGAGGGGGGGGTGGATAAGGATTGTCTGTAGGTTAGAACATAGAAACATAGAAGCATAGAAATTAGGTGCAGGAGTAGGCCATTCGGCCCTTCGAGCCTGCACCGCCATTCAATATGATCATGGCTGATCATCCAACTCAGTATCCCGTACCTGCCTTCTCTCCATACCCCCTGATCCCCTTAGCCACAAGGGCCACATCTAACTCCCTCTTAAATATAGCCAATCAACTGGCCTCAACTACCCTCTGTGGCAGAGAGTTCCAGAGATTCACCACTCTCTGCGTGAAAAAAGTTCTTCTCATATCGGTTTTAAAGGATTTCCCCTTTATCCTTAAGCTGTGACCCCTTGTCCTGGACTTCCCTAACATCGGGAACAATCTTCCTGCATCTAGCCTGTCCAACCCCTTAAGAATTTTGTAAGTTTCTATAAGTTACTTAGAATTCGAGAAATCAAAATCCATGCCATTACATTTTCTTTGACCGAAAACATATAACTTTCAGACATTCACTTCTCACTGTCTAACGTGTGATGTCGGTCTCTTCCGCGATCCAGTCACTTGTTTAAGTACATGCTCGTGTTGAATTGTTTGATAGGAATGCGCTTTTCCCTATTCTGAAGGAACGTGACGGGAACTGCGAGTCTTCTGATGATTTTGCTGTCAAAAAAGCAGCAGCGGGATTGTGGGCGAGTCACAGAGTCACACCGCACGGGAGACAGTTCCGCTCCTAATTCGTTGGTGGATCAAGGTTCTCAAATGGTGACCATGTCTGCCTTCGGCCTGAACAAGGTCCGGACCCGAAACGTTACCAGAGATCTTGCCCGACCCGCTTAATTACGTCTGGACGTTGTGCCTATCTTTGATATAAACTGGCATCTGCAGTTCTTTGTTTCTACATTTCGTCTGGTTGATTCGGATTCCATTTCCTCCCATCGCTCCAATCGTAATTCTGATCTCCGCAATCCAAACCTCTGGAAATGAATCTGTGAAAGAACGCGGCGTGTGCCGATCTCGATGGACCGAATGCCCTACCCAGCCGCAATCCTGAATTCTTTCACTTCGGTGATTCTCGATGAGTGTGAAGAGCAACGTATTCAATTATTATTCACTGTGAGCTGCCCTTCGGCCCAGTATTTCTAGACCGACCATATAGTATCCTTCTCGGAGCGATGAGCGAATATTATGAATTGGTCAGTAGGCGACCATGATTCCTCCGATGATTGTGTCACCGGAGGATTCGCCAACAACACGCATCACATAATACTGAGTTGCAGCCGAGGATTCACCCACAACGGGTGGGATTAACGCAGCAGGGAAAGTTTGGCCGGTGTGGGCAAGTTGGACCGAAGGGCCTGTTTCCACACCTCATCACTCTATGATTCTTTGGTCTGTCGGTTCATTTTTTCCAATCCAGAAGTCCCCTTAACTTTCCCAACAGGTCGATACCATTTAGTGAATATTAGACCTCCTTCAGTGTTGAAGGACCAACAGTTCACGTTGATGCTTTTAAACCTTAACTGGCGCCTTTACAAGCTAACTTCAAATATAACACCGAAAATAGAAACAGCCTGCTGGAATAACTCAGGCCGAGATGCGGGTCAGGCAGCATTTGTGGAGATTAACGGATAGGTGACATTTTGGGTCGGGACTCATCCTCAGTCTGTGGAGGAAATCGAACGCAAGAAAAGACCAGAATCAAGCAGGGCGGCAAAGATAACGAAGATAGGGTCGAGTTCTTAATGGCCCATTGTTCGTCGGGAAAGAAATTGTAACGAAGGGATTAAGGATGCAAACAGCGGAATTAGTAGAATGACGAGGGTGTGTAGGGGGCAGGGAATGCAGGGGTTACTTGAAACTAGATTAATTAACGTTCATACCGCTGGACTGCAGGCCGCCCAAGCAAAAATTAGATGCTGTTCCTTCACATTGCGTGTGATCTCCTGTGCATCCGCGAGGACAAAAGATGGGATTGCGGATGAGGGGCTGAGAGAGAGACGGGGCAGGACAAAGCGAGGCAAGAAATATAAGGACAGGTGTAAGGGGTATTTTGATGGGAAGATGGTTAGTCAAAGGCCAGAGCAGAAACTAAAGACGTGAGTGGAAATTATTTGAGTTGCGAATTGTGATGCCCGAGAAAGGGATATTGGTGGAGGGGAGGGGAGAACTAGGTGCGAGTCTTGGCGCGGCACCGATAATTGGCGGGGGAAGTAAGGTGGAGAAAAGGAGAAGGAGCTAGGTAGATGTTAGATGTTACCTGAAATTGGAGAAATAATTGTTCCCACCTTTTGTCCTCGCGGATGTACAGGAGGCTACATCGCGAACACCAAGTGAACAGCGCGAGGTTAGTGGAGGGGCACGTGAACCTCGACTTCACTTGGAAGAACTGTTGGGGTCCCTGAATAGAAAGGAGTTGGGAGGTATATATAGACGTGTTACATCTCCCGTAGACGCAGAGGATAGTACCTGGGAAAGTGGCGGCTTCGTGTAGTTCCGGAGATAGCCATCTATGCGGAGGGGGGGAAAGGGTGGAGATGGGAAGATGCGACTGGTGGTGAGATCACTTTGGAGGTGAAGGAAACGCCGGAGGATTTATCTGTTGGATGCGAAATCTTGCTGGGTGAAAGGTGCAGACCTGGTGATCTCAGTCCTTGTTCAGTCTTGAGTGTGTGTGTGGTTGGGGAGGGGGTTGGTGGTGTTTTTGTGAGAGCAGAATCAGGGAAATGAGAGGAGACGCAGGTGAGGAATACGTCTATGCAAGTTGTGGAAATCTATGATTACTAAAGAAAAAGGACATTTCCGATATCCCAGAATGAAAAGCCGGATCTTGGGAGTAGATGCGGCAGAGAGGAGAAATTGAGAGTACGAGATTGCAGATTTTGAGGAGGCAGGGCAAGAGGAAGTGTACTCCAGATAACTCTGTGAGCCACTAAGTTGGTTGTAGACGACAGTCGATATTCTGTTCCCATTGACGGAAATAGAGAGATCAAAAAAGGGGAGTGAGATGACCGATATAGTATAGGGGAGTAGTTGATGATCTGTATAGAACATAGAAACATAGATAATAGGTGCAGGAGTAGGCCATTCGGCCCCTCGAGCCTGCACAGCCATTCAATATGATGATGGCTGATCATCCAGCTCAGTATCATGTACCTGCCTTCTCTCCATGCTCCCTGACCCCTTTAGCCACAAGGGCCACATCTAACTCCTTCCTAAATATAGCCAATTAAATGGCCTTAACTACCTTCTGTGGCAGAGAATTCCAGAGATTCACCACTCTCTGTGTGAAAAAAATGTTTTCCTCACCTCGGTCCTAAAGGATTTCCCCCTTATCCTTAAACTGTGACGCCTTGTTCTGGACTTCCCACACATCGGGAACAATCTTCCTGCATCTAGCCTGTCCAACCCCTTAACAATTATGTAAGTTTATATAAGATCCCCCTTCAATCTTCTAAATTCTAGCGTGTACAAGCCGAGTCTATCCAGTCTTTCTTCATATGAAAATCCTGACATCCCAGGAATCAGTCTGGTGAACCTTCTCTGTACTCGCTCTATGGCACGAATGTAATTCCTCAGATTAGGAGACTAAAACTGTAGGCAATAATCCAGGTGTGGTCTCACCAAGACTCTGTACAACTGCAGTAGAACATCCCTGCTCCTATACTCAAATCATTTTCCTATGAATGCTAACATACCATTCGCTTTCTTCACTGCTTGCTGCACCTGCATGCCTACATTCAATGACTGGTGTACCATGACACCCAGGTCTCGTTGCATCTCCCCCTTTCCTAATCGGCCACCATTCAGATAAAAGTCTACTTTCCTTTTTATCCCACCAAAGTGGATAACCTCACATTTATCCACATTATACTGCATCTGCCATGCATTTGCCCACTCACCCAGCCTATCCAAGTCACCTTGCAGCCTCCTAGCATCCTGCTCATAGCTAACTCTGCCCCCCAGGTTCGTGTCATTCGCAAACATGGAGATGTTGCATTCAATTCCCTCGTCCAAATCGTTAATATATATTGTAAATAGCAGGGGCTCCAGCACTGAGCCTTGCGGCACCCCACTAGTCACTGCATGCCATTGTGAAAAGGACCCGTTTACTCCTACTCTTTGCTTCCTGTCTGCCAGCCAGTTCTCTATCCACATCAATACAGAACCCCACATACCGTGTGCTGTAAGTTTGTATACTAATCTCTTATGTGGGACCTTGTCGAAAGCCTTCTGAAAGTCCAGATATAACACATCCACTGGTTCTCCCTTATCCATTCTACTAGTTACATCCTCGAAAAATTCTATAACATTCGTCAGACATGATTTACCTTTCATAAATCCATGCTGACTTTGTCCAATGATTTCACCACTTTCCAAATATTCTGCTACCCCATCTTTAATAACCAATTCTACCAGTTTCCCCACTACGGCTGTTAGACTAACTGGTCTGTAATTCCCTATTTTCCCTCTCTCTCCCTTTTTAAAAAGCGGGGTTACTTTACCTCCACTTCAATCCTCAGGAACTACTCTAGAATCTAAAGAGTTTTGAAAAATGATCACTAATGCATCAACTATTTCTGGGGTTACTTCCTTAAGTACTCTGGGATGCAACCTATCTCGCCCTGGGGATTTATCGGCCTTTAATCCATTCAAATTACCTAACACCACTTCCCGTCTAACCTGGATTTCACTCAGTTCCTCCATCTCATTTGAACTCCTGTCCCCTGCTATTTCCGGCATATTATCTATGTCTTCCTTAGTGAAATCAGAACCAAAGTAATTATTCAATTGATCTGCTATGTCCTTGTTCCCCATTATCAATGGACATGATGAGCCTGCTGCTGTTCTAGATTACTATAGTACATCTATCAGTGTAGCCGAACGGGACGAGGTTCATGACGGAGTGGAGGGAGAGCGGCGTGAGAAGAGAGAAGTGAGAAGAGGGCGGCGGGATAAACAGAGAACCAGTGGTGAAGGACTGACGTCACATCAGCAAGCATGAAAACAAATCCTGATTCGAAATTTAACAACAAGGAAGAACTTGGTGCTAGTTTACACCAATAACCACCAAATCCTGGAGTAACTCGCTGTCAGGCAGCCTCTCTGGAGAACATGGATTGGTGATGTTTCGGGTCGATGCCCTTCGTCAGATTGAGTTACGACATACATGACACCTCACACGCCTCTCAACTCTAGAATAGCTTTCAATTTCAAGGCCACATTGCCTCATCTTTGCCATGGACTTAATCTGCCATTCTCGCCATCCAAAATCACAACCCTGCTCCTGCCCTATTTAACAAATATCCACCCCTCAATTCCACCCTATCCTCCTTGTCCAGTCCCTTCCCACATAATCCCAGACTCCTAAAATCCTCCTCAGCTTTGCAATAACGTTCAATTTCTGGACCCCCATTGCTCCACTCTCACCACTTCTGACGATCTCGTCATCCATAAGTATCCAAACTTATTGTTCCAAAGTCACACAGGGTCCGTTTCTATCTTCCTCCATTTCCACAAACAGTAGTGCCCTGACAGACCCATCGTCTCCGCCTGCACCTGCCGCACAGATCAGAACTGCACGTGCTTCGTTTCCATCTTACCCCCATCCAGGCCCTTTCCAAATACATCTTACACACCCTTCAACTCCTCAATAACTTTCAAATTGAAAGCCTCCTTTCAATGGTCCCCCATTGCCTTACCATGGACGTAGTCAGTCTGTAGAACGGTCCCGATGCGAAACATTACATATCCATGTTCCCCAGAGATGTTGCCTGACCCGCGGCCTTTCTGCAGCATTTTGTGACCTTTCCTGTTTATGAATGTCCTTTCTAACAACATTGGGGGCAAATACGACCCCTAACCCCGGCTAATCCTTGAGCAAAATAAATGAGCGAATAGCTGCATCTCCCCATTTCCCAATCGGCCATCATTTAGATAATAGTCTGCTTTCCCGTTTTTGCCACCAAAATGGATAACCTCACATTTATCCACATTTATCCACATTATACTGCATCTGCCAAACATTTGCCCACTTACCCAGCCTATCCAAGTCACCTTCCAATCTCCTAGCATCCTCCTCACAGCTAACACTGCCCCCCAGCTTAATGTCATCCGCAAACTTGGAGATATTGCCTTCAATTCCCTCATCCAGATCATTAATATATATTGTATAGCAATGTTACAAAATTTTGAGATTTAAAAAATCAAGTCTGCAATTTATCCCATCAGATAAAGCATAACAATAAGTTTAATTTGACACCAAATTCACTTTCATATCTCAAGTATTAAAAAAGTTATGACCATTTTCATACTCGGAAATTAGCATCTTGTTCCCTATTGATTTTCAATGGACATTACAAAAAAGCTGTGATCTTGGATAGTCAAACGCCCATTTCTTAAGGAAAGATTAACATTTTTAAATAGCCTAAGTGTCCAAAGATTATTCACAAATAATTCACAATATAACATGATTTTTATATCTAATTTACATTAATTTATAGGCCAAATGGAAGGAATTTAGTGTTCAATTGCTGTAAATAAATGCCCATTTAAATCGGCTTTCTAGTGGGTTCATGTGGAACGCGCTGGTTTAGAACATTGACATAGCGCTGGATTAGTGCCCTCAAATGCCGAGAAAAATACTGCGGGATATAAAAAGCCCAAAATGAGCTACTCGCTATAGGTAACTTGATAACAGGGTTATATATATGCCCCATTTAATGTAAAAATAAGGTACATACCTTTAATTGTTTGCTCTATAAAACCCTGGGGCTGCGAGAGGTTGCGAAATGAGAAAGTAATTTTAAAACTATTATAACTATATTATCGAGGCCTATAAAACTAATAATACCTTTTGCGACCGGGTCTTGCAGCGATTTTTCGTTAATGATTTACTAGGCTGAACATGTGCGATTAGTACAGCCTAGGAAAAATCGCGTTTTAAACCCGCCCCCTCCAAACAGCGCCAAAATCGCGGCCATGGCTGAGGGCAGATTCCCAATGACGATTCAGGTAGGTTTTGTAACATACCTATATTGTAAATAGCTGGGGTCCCAGCACTGAGCCTTGCGGTACCCCACTAGTCACTTTTTAGGGAACGAATTTCCAGTAGTTGAGTAAGTTTCGATCTCGGACACCACAAATACGCACAGCACGATGAACTGGAATGGAACGAAAGTGCGGGAGTAACTCAGCGGGTATGGCGGAATCTCTGAAGAAAAAGGATGGGTGACGCTACGGCCAGGACCTGCTGCAGATGGAAGGCAGACGTGTCCAGGATTCCATCGGCAATTGGAGAACCGAACCGTCGACAGTGCAGTGTGACTCTGTGACTTGATCACCAGGCCCTCTATTGCTTTCTATTGCCAGAGCTGACATAAAAGGTGTGAGACAAAGGCATTGGAGAGCTCCGAATGTATTACAGAGGAAGACATGTGGGCGAAGGAAATAAATAGGTTCGAGTTCAGCTGCTGCACATAGGAGGGTCGGAGGGAAGAAAGTAGTGAGGCGGAGTGGAGGAGAAGGTGTTGGGGGATTGTTTGATGTTACCTGACATTAGATAATGCAACGTGCAACGGAAATTGTACGAAGCGCGTTGCGGATTTGAAAGAGGCACAGCAGCCGTAAGTATAGTCTAGGTAACACGGGAAATCTATAGGTTTGTAGTAGTCGTCAGTCGATAGTCTGTATTGGAGACAGAGGGATCCAGAAAGGGAAGACATGTGTAGGAGATGGTACAGGGGACTAGGTGAAGATC